>NC_134176.1:33419984-33719984 GCF_964188355.1 Buteo buteo | reverse complement strand
TTTAAAATACAGAGCAAACTCATGAAGCACAAACAGCTCCATGCCAGAAATAAGACTCTACCCAATATTATGTACAAAGCAAAGACTCTTAAATATCCCAGACCACGCAACCTGTTGGAAGGAAAAAGGGATAGTTTTGAGAATGCTGCCACTTACGAGTCACAGGAGAATGACCCATGTGATGTTCACTCAATTTATATTGTACCCTTTCAGTGCCCAGCTTGTGAGCAGTGTTTTGAAACGGAGCAGGTTCTAAATTTGCACAAATGTTCTTATCTGAGGGATGACAAAAGTTCAAAGAATGGTACAACAGCATGCAGCCATGCAGTCAGCGTGAAAAATAAGATCCTGATGAAGCTGAAGCATACTGGAGGAAAGGCAACAGATTTTTCTCTGACTGACAGAAAAAAAAAAAAATCAGGTCACTTTAAAAGTCCTGACCTGGTTGCAGCTAGAGATCAGTGTTCTGATCAGCACGCTTCCACTAAACCTTTCAAGGATTGCCATAGCAAGCTTGCCATGCACAAGGCACTTAGTAATCGGATGAAAAGAATGTTTACTGTGCCATTACGTTGGCAAGAGCGCCTGCAACCTCACGACTTTGGAATTAATTTAAAAGGTATGCTTACTGGTGAAAGCATGTTAAACATCAATGATTCACCGGATAATAAAGATGATGCTTTTTATGGTTCATCAGATGATGGTTTCTTTGATAATCCAGAAGTACTTCACTGTGCTTTTTCAGCTTCTGCTAAAAATACACATAACAGACACAAAGTGTGTAAATGTGACAGATGTGAAAAAATCTTTCCGTCTTCCTCCAAACTTCAAAGACATTACCTTATACACACGGGACAGAAGCCCTTTGGCTGTAATGTTTGTGGGAAGACATTTAGACAGTCAGCTCACTTAAAAAGACATCAGCTCACCCATACTGAAAAGAGACCCTGTAAAAGCCCCGTTTGCCAGGTAGAATTTGAAAACCTGAACAAACTTTTCAATCATCAGGGAGATCACATTGAATTTAAGTCTTCTCAGCCCGTGGGTTATTCAGGTTATTCTCAAACACCTTCACAGGCATCTGGCTTTCAAGAATTTGAGCTGATTCAGTCAAACCAAGCAGCTGAAATCAAAGTTGAAATCGAGTCAGGGGACTTTGTTCTTGACACCAGCAGTAGAAACACACAGCCATATTTGTGTAGTAAATTGTTGGGAACAGAGCAAAGCTGTTACAGCTGTTGGCATGATTTTTCTGAATGTACTGAAAAAAGTGAAGTTGTTAACAAATTGTATCAATGCAGTATCTGCTTTAAAACTTTTAAATCACCTTCTAAGCTTGAAAGACATTACCTAATGCATGCTGGACAGAAGCCGTTTGAATGTTTAGTTTGTGGTAAAAATTTCAGACAGGCCCCACATTTGAAAAGACATCACCTTATTCACTTCAAAGAGAGCTTAAAGCTGAGTACCACTGAGCAACAACCAGAGAATATATTGTTTTTATCAAAACTGGATAATGTCCTATGAAATTCTATATTAAAATTTTCGGTTGCATAATTACTAAAAGGCTTATGTTACACCTAACAATTGACTGAAGGGGATTATCTCTTTCTATTATGGAGATGACCTGAAGAGTTCATTTACTGTCTTCAGAACTGTCTACTTGATATAATTTGTGATGAATGTGAGAAGATGTTTAAAACAAAACAAAAAAGCAACAAAAAAAGCCACTTTGCATTTTTTTTCTAAATTAATTTATAAATGCATATTCTTACTGTCTT
Source organism: Buteo buteo (assembly GCF_964188355.1). Classification (NCBI taxonomy): domain Eukaryota; kingdom Metazoa; phylum Chordata; class Aves; order Accipitriformes; family Accipitridae; genus Buteo; species Buteo buteo. The sequence goes on along the minus strand of NC_134176.1, from coordinate 33,718,203 downwards.
AATAGTGTTGCAGCAATCTGTAATGCTCCCTGAATCGGATATTTTAAGTTCTATGTTTTCCCATATAGTAATTTATGAAATTATGCTGTGCAATGATAACTATCAGAAAAGTAAAGATAAAAAGGTAATTTCCAGAATACAGAAAAAATGGTCCCTTTACTTTCTTCTGGCTCCCTATACCTTGCAAATAACAGACACTTACTGTATTTATTTCATACTTTTTAAAAAAAAGTAACTATTATTTTTAGATAAAAGGTGCAAAAAAGAAAGTAGAAAAAGGGGAAGAAGTTTAATGAGAAAAAATGTTGGTGTGGCATTATAGAACAGTTAATAGAAGAAATTTAACTGCTTTGAAGAAATTTAACTGCTTTGTAATGGGTTTGGAGATCTATGGATGAGGAACTAGATCTTTTCCCTTTTGATGATAAAGTACAAGTAGACATTGGTAAAATAGCAGGGTTTATAATCAATTAATCCATTTTACCACTTCATTATCTCTACTTCTTTGTATATCCCTTGCCTTTCCTAGCTTTTTTGGCCAATTCATACAATACCGAACTATTTTTCTGCAAGAAAAGAGGACAAGAAATTACCATTAACGTTACAAACGAGCTTACTATCTGTTCCAGTCTCCTTTCCTCCTAGCGTACATATTGCACCAGTAAAAGAAATGTTCTCTAGGATGTGATAATAACTCAGATGAGCAGTTTTGTCGGGAAGTCATGTTCTCATTACATTAAATATAACAGACTGAAAATGACTTTTAGCTCAAATTAAGTAATTCCGATTTTGTATTAATAGAATCTGTAGTTGCACTTTCTGGTAAGTAGAGAGCTTTGCCCATTGTGCCTGTGGGGCTGGCAAAATGTGTAAGTGCAGTGGAGCTTTATTTGTTATGAGCAAGAATGAAGTTTGTTTCTTTTTTTTTCCTCTGAAAAAAATACCTTTTAGGATATTTTCCTTTGTTATACAACTTCTGAATAGTTGAAACCTGAAGTTTTTAATCCTATTTCTAAATTAACATACCTGTAAGATACATGGCATTCTTTTCACTATTTAAATAGATCCATATTTATTTAAGTAAAATGGTTTTGATATTTGGCTTTTTTTTTTAATTTTTGAAGTGATTTATTTAGGTTTTGCTGTGAGCATTGTAGTATTTGGCATAAATGAAGTGAAAGGTGAAGGGACCTGTTATTCTTTCCCATTTTCAGAGAGAATAAAACCAGGCAAGATACTCAGTCTGTAGTTACTATGATTTTTGTATGACGGATGAATTCAGTATGTTAATAATGGCTATAGTTATATATTGAGATTTTTTTTCTCCCTATGTGAACTGTTTCATATTGAAAGACAGAATACTGTATAAAATGTTTTGAAAGTGTATTGTAGAGCTCTTTTAAAATACTTGTAATAAACTATTTTATTTATATTGTATTATATTATACTTCTATTGTATACTTTATGTGCAAACCAGAGTTTTGAAACTTTGTAACATTCAATGTGCAGAAAAGTTTAAGACTACATAACAAAATAACTAACTTTGCGTGTTAGAACAATAGGTTTTGTTTCAGATTTTTTTTGTTCTAGAAATAAAACAGAAATATGTTTAAAGATAATAAGAGCTTTCTTAAAGAGTCACAGTCATTTTAAAAATATGCTATGTTTGAGAGTAATGTTTAGAGAACACTAACCTTGGTATGTTTTGAAAATACCAATTTGAGTAAAATGAAGGGAAGGTAATACAGAAAGCTACTTTTCAGGGATGAATAGACATACATGGGAACTATTACTGTCTGATTAATTTGGAAACTAATGTAATCTTTGGGCTCCATGGGATTTCAGAAGGACAGTAAGGGCCACTTTGTTTATCCAGCTCTCTACCCCTTTATGAAAAGTTTTGTGTCAATATAAATTCATGATTTTAGGGGGATTATAGCATAAACTAGCTAGAAAGGGGTAAAGCAGTTTCTAAGAGTCAGGAGAAAAAAAATCTTAAGGTTGAAATCCTCTCTCTTTTGAAGTTAACAGTAAAATTCTCCAAGTACCTTTGAGAATTTGAATTAGAATGGTTTTCCTAGTGTTAACAATAACACCTAGTGTTGTTCATTAGAATGTTAGTAATTTTCCGTAACACTTGAAGGCAAGTTCAAGCCATCAATCTTTGAAGCGTCTGGTGGCAGAGACATTGCCTGTGGTTTTGCTAGAATGAGCTGATGGCTAATAGTAATAATCTCATAATACTGAAGTTGTGGATTTTTTTTTTTTAAGACTATATGCAGAACAAAAGCATATTGTAAACAGGAAAACAGTGGGTCTTCCTGTGTTAATACTGAGCTCCCCCCCCAAGGCAAACTTCTCAAACTGCGTGGATTCAGCTTTGAGGTAGTTCTATGTGGAATAAAAGAAGGGTCAAATATTTTAAAACAAGCAGGAAAAGGTAGAGGGTTTTTTTTTAAAGACAAAGTATGCAATACTAAATTCACCGGAACTGCAGTACTAACTGATTACATCGTCCATTTTCTGTCTAGGAAATGTGGCTATGGATAACTTTAAAATGTTTATGATTTTGATTGCTGTGCAATCTTTGCAATGTTTGCAGAAAGTAAAAACTTGCAAAATATATATATATGTAAGTATTCCTATATATGTCTAGGGAAAAATTCAAAAAGGAAAAACAACCATTATAAACCACAGAAAAACTGTTTAATCACTTTTGTCGCTCCTTCTCACTGAGTGTTTGGTTTCTTACTTGTCTGTGATCTGCTCTCGCTATTATACCCAGAGCCAACAAGCAAAGTTAGTGAGGCAAGTGGGAGATAGACACAAAAGAAACTTAACTGAAGTTAGTGAGACTTTAGGCTTCAAATTGAGAAGCTGGATCCAACATTTAGTTTTCCTGGCTGCCTTCTAGTATAAATGTAAAACTCAAAGTCATCTTGCAACAGCTCACTCGAGTAACACTTAGGTAAGTACAGTTGGATGACTCTTAAATCAATAAAGACTATGGATTCAGGCCTTCTAATGGCCCCTTGTAATAATGTTGAAAATGCCTAGATCTCCTAAATAACTAAAGGGGTCACAGTTCATATTCCTAGCACAAGGTTTTGTGGATTTTTAAAGTGCAACTTTTAACTTAATAGCCTAGTTTTATGGTCTGATGGCTATGGATGAGATGTGTCTGAGAGGCAGTTATCATAAGGAAAACTGAAATTACAGAAGTGACTTTTCTGTGCTCTCATATGCCTTATTTTCTCCAGGTTAAGCAAATTAATTGTACTTCTTCATATAATGACTAGTTCTGTCAAGCAGCTTTTAAACAGCATCTTTTTTAGCATGTGTTAAAAAAATGAATCGTCAAAGTCCATGCAATTGAAGGAGAAATCAGCCTTGTGGCAACAAAATCACTCACAAGTAGAATCGATCATTTCCTTGTTCAGGAACTGCCGTTGTAACATGAAAGTGTCGTTATGTCTGTCCTGAGTTATCACAAGTCTCTGAATGCTGTTTGACTTCTGTACTCTGCCATTCCAGTTCCTGTCTGTTTCCGGGATATGCTAATAGGTGGCTCGATTCTGCTATACACCTGACAGAGTTTGCATATGTGGCTGAAATTTTTCCTCTTCACTGGAATCCTTCCAGTGTCCCTCTTCCCAAATTGTATGAATCTGTGAAACCCTGTATGTCACCCAGGGAGAGTCATGGAGCTGGTTGTTGAACGTGTGCTGCTATAGCATGCAAAGTGCTGCCCGAGGATGCGAGCCCATGAAGATGTGGGAATCTGACCGGCTGTGACTGTGGCCCGTCAGCCTCCCCTGGAAGTGGTCTGGGTACACAGGGTAGTAAGAGCACGCAGGAACGGTGGCTATCCAGCTTTGCCTATGGCAGCTTCACTGGATGTGGCACTGGAATGTGCCTTGATGACATAGTGAAGGAGGGAAATACTATTCCTAAGCTAAAGAAACCAGCTACACATGGTGTCTCCCATTTGTACTGCTAATGCATTGCACTCAATTTCTATTGACATCAAGGAAAACACTTATCTTCCTGGCGTGCAAATTTGCATAATTGTATTTGTGCTTCTTTTTCTTTTAAAGAGTATAAATTTTAATGCTTAGTATGTGTTTGCAAAAGTAGCTTGCTGAGTTACAGAAACTCAGATGATTTCCTCAATTTCCACTTTATTTTGATTCTAAGAGGATCCTGAAAATACAGCTGAGCAGAGAGATTCCTGTTAGTGACAATACAGTCCTACTAAACTGAGTAGAAATCTGCTAAGCCATCTAGACACCCGAAGTGTATCAGTCAATTTGAGGATAATTTTTAAGATCAAAACGTTATGATTTTTTCATGATATTGAGAGCAACCTTGGATTGGTATCTTGGCAACCTTGTTTGCCGTAGTGCACTTAAACTTGTGTTTTATACTCTGGGTCTTAATAATAGCAGGTACTTGGGTAGTCAGAATAGCTTCATAAGAATTCCCTCAGGCATCGAATAGCGTGTCTGATGCTAGTGCAATTAGCAGAGGAAAAATGTCCATTTGCCAATAAGCTAAAGTGATTTGTTGTGTAATATTTTAGTTTATATCACAGTAGAAGGGGTTTTTCAATAAAAAAAAATATTAAAAGTTAATAAATTATTTTTTGGTATTACACCAGTGTGAACTTCTCTGTTTCCAGTAGGTATTCTGTTTTATTGCCATTTTATCCTCTTTTAAAATTCTGACGTACTAATGGGAATGTCTACCAAAAGCCTAGAAAATATGGAGAAAAGCAAGGATGAAAGCTTTCGGACACTGGAGCTAGCTGTCAGCATCTTAGAATTGTTCTCTCTTGATTAAGTTTTATGCTGCATGTTAGATATGCTTCAGTTTTCTCTGCAATCTGTTTGAGTTTTTTTCCTATATCGTGAGAAAATATATGTGATTGAGAATCTACTTTTACAATGATGCTGCAAGTAGACTCAACTTTCCGTATCATTTCTCATGCTAGCACTAGCAGAAAGGAAATTATTTCCCTTAGAATCTCATTTCAGTGATGAAGGCCTCATGTTCCTCTACCAAACAGATTTATCTCACGTTAATTTATTTTTTTCCCCACAGAAATTTTATCACATAACAGCCTCTCACAGGATTTCTAGCAAATATTTCTAGAGCTTTACTGGCTTTTGGCCTCTTATTTTTATACCACTGTTCTGCTCTGAACCCAGCTAAAAGTCTCTTAAGAGAAATAGAACAGCCCAGAGTCTGCTCTAACTTGAGGTGTTACCCAAATGTATGCCCAGCAACAGAAAGCCAAGAATGACATAAACTCTCGTATTTCCCCACCTCCTTCACTAGAGGCACTGCTTGCTATTCTGGGATATAAAAGCAGCTGGGTTGCTGACTTAACCATATTTTTCTCTAGTTGTGAGCTCAGAATTTCCATTGAAGTTACTGTAAGTTTTGCACAAAAATCAAGGGCAGTACATTGGCCAGAACGTGTGCTAAATAAATATTTATACACAAATCAGAATGCTACTGACGGCTTCTTTACACTTTTAAAATTCTAAATATTTTAAGAAGCATCTGTTACTAAACTGAGGCATCATTTTTGAAAGTACCCATATTTACTGAGTGGAAGTACACATATTTACTGAGTGAGTACCCATATTTAATGAGATGAACACAGTGACAAACTCTTGGACTAGAAGAATGCACATAAATAAAAAGTAAAAGCAATGTGATGCGATTGAATTAAAACTGTAATGAACAGGCTGAACATTTAGTTTATGTGAATATTAACTGCTATGAAGGATAAGCTATAACCAAAGGAATAACCCCTGTCATTTTGCCTAAGCTTTTTACCTGTTGAAAGAGTCTGCTGATCTTTTTTGAGCTTTTCCAAATTTTATTTACGTGAAAGCAGGTTAAATAAATATGCTTCTCCTATCATATCAACCGGTAGGAGACAGAGGAGGTTTCTGGTCATCGCTGAATAATGTACATATTGTTCCATTTCTATGCCATTCAGCCCCCATCCATTTCAAAAACTTTTATAACTTGCAAGTGATATTTCAAAATGCTGCATATTCATAGTCACTTCTTTGGTTAGAAGAAAAAGCTGTTTGTGCAAGTTTGTACATATACATGATGAGACTTCAAATTCTCATGTTTGGAGCTTTCTGTTTCAGAGGGATGCCTCTCAAAAAAAACGTGTGTTTACATGTAAAAGTCAACAAGCCAGAGGTAAAAGCTGATTTTAAAGAGATGCAGTCTCCTAAGCTTTATGGCCTTACTTCACAGAAAGCCTACCCAACATACCGCTAATGTCACTGGAGCTGGGATTCATCTGCCCTAAGTTAAGGTATCCAGTGTGCAGATAGGTACTTCCCCAAAGATAAGCTTATGCATTTAGTATAATGCAATTGTATTAGGCCAGATAACAAACTCCTCTACGGCAGTGAGACACACCCCAGATATCTAGACCTCTATCCTGAGAAGCATAGTTCTACTAAAAATCACCTGGACCACCTCAATATTTTTAAGTTGTGCACAGCGAAGGCAAAATTCAGACATCTCCCTCTAGGACTTACATGGCTTTGACTTTCTGCATACAGAACATTGCTGTCAGAACAATTGCAGCTCAGTTTTGAAAAAAAGTAATGTAGACTTCTCTTGGCCTCTGAGTTATGTACCACCAAGGTCCAAGAAACTCTACGGGTATTCAACATACATAGAAATGGGTAAAAACTACTGTTGTAAGCAGAAGTACAGCCATATTCAATAGTTTTGGAAGGAAGAAGAGGCCCCTGCATCTCCAGCAAGAAGTAATGCAGGCCAAAGACTCAACAGCCTTTATCATGCACTGGAGCTTTAGGCCTAGCTTGAAATTGTACTGGCGGACCAGCAGGAAAACAACCCCTGGGTGGGAGAGCGTGCAGCAGTATGACAGTGCTGCCAGTGAGCTGCTTTTCTGTTTCATCAGAGCAGTGTTAGCACGTCCTCAGCTATGAGGGAACAGAGTCCTCACCCTGGCAAGAAGGTTTCGGTATCTTCAATTCTGTCTTATGTTAGGGGAACCTCCACCTGCTGCTGCTCCCCTGGCGACTGGGAGTTCAGACAATAGTAGAGTTGTGATGGTAGCTGCCCCATCACTCCAGATCAAAGAGCCAGGAGTAATTGCTGCTGCTGTACTGCAGTGACCAGGCTGAGGCACATGGGGAACCCTCTGTCCCTAGCACAATGCTTGCTTGGAGGAGGAGGAGGAGTCAGCCAATGCCTGCTCATAATTTTGAGGGAACCTGATGACTAGAGTGGGTAAGGAAATGCCACTTTTCACCCTGAGCGCAGTGCTGGTATTTGTTACCTGCTTTGGAACAAAGCTTTCCCACCAGTTCACATAGGTGCAAGATGGTATCCATACTGAGTCTGCACCTCTCAGGGCAGTGTTTACTAAGGTCTAAGAAGCTGAAAGATAAAATATTCAAAAGGTAAATCTCTGTATTTGTGTGAAACAGGACAAAGTGAAACAACTTTTATATTAGAAGTATGTAGCTGCTGAATCTAGTTTCACTGGTCATGTCTTACTGAAGACCCTAAAACAACAACAAACCTTAAAATCAGTTAATATTAGAAATCCTTATAGATTAATTGTTTGGAGTTTTCATTGCTAGAAATTAATCATTTCTGTGACTCTAGGTAGAACCTAAAATAATCCAAAAGGTAGACGGGACAGAACATAGAATCAATCCCTGCTGATTATTACAAGATACTTTCTGACCCACTGATACTGTATTCGGAAGAGTATCATTGAGATAAAAGCAATGGCCAGGTTATTGATGACCTTGGCTTGTAAAGGTTACAAAGAAGAGGAGAAAAGCCTATTTTTCCTGGCTACAATAATATAGGAGGGCAAGCATCCAAAACAAGAAGAGCTAATTAAGCAAGAAAACAGCACAGCATTGAATATAAATTGACCAGGACTGTATGCAGCCTAGAAATGAATAATAGTCTTGAAAACTGCATCTACTCAAATGTGTGACTTTTTAAATAATACATGTCTTCATGAATGAATTAACAGATTTTTGAAGAGAAAGAACACTTGATTTTCTTGACGTGTTAAGTCAATGAGTACAGAAAGATGGAGAACTTCACAGACGGCTGTGGGGACGACAGGGTGCAGGGTTTTATTTCTCCCCTGACTACAAAGCAGTTTGGGGTGGAAAGAGACAGATGTGCCTGCACTCTGGGGGAAACTAAGCAGAGTGTTCAAAAGACCAGTCTTGATAGACAGTTGTGAGCTGGGGTGAGATTTGCAGACGGGGACATAGGTACAACACCGGGCGTCACTATGGCTGGTCTCACCACAACTCCTCTTTAAAGGTTCAGCTGCTCTTGAGGCTTGAAAGCGAAGTATTTTGCCAAAACACTAATTTATACTTGTGCTATTCATTTGTAGTCTTACTGTCCCAGCACTCTGTAACTAAACAATACCCCTTATAGAGAAATACTTAATGCATTATTTATAGGGAGGAGATCTTTATCACCTTATTTGACATTGCCACTGAGGGATGTAATCACATTGCCTAATATTAGTCATCTAATATTAGTTTCTGATATCAGAAGCTCCTTCAGAAAATGAGTCAGAGCACTTAAATTGGTTCTGATTTGGCCTCTGGAAGGACCTCTGTCACCACATTGACTGTAGTGAGGTTTAAGACAACTAACCTCCTCGCTGGGACACCCAAATGCCAAAGGTTAGGTAAACACGGATTCCTCCTTGAGCTTTCATAGCTTTGATACCATATGGAAATTTGTGGGTTTTGACACATGCCTGATGATCTCTCATAAGCAGAGGTCAGAAGGTTTAACATAGCCTTGCAAGGCTGCTCTAGAAAATTTACCGAGTCCAAAATCTTTTTGCCTGCCTACTCTTTGGCATGGTAATAATTCCAAAAAAAGTCACCTTGTGGGTAGCACTTAAGCATGTGATTAGAAAAGAAATTTAAGGTCACCAGTTACTGTCACCTCTGATCCCAAGAAGTCACCACTGCCTCTCCTAATTGTCCCATGGTCCATCTTAAACACAAGTCAAACTTTTGGCTCTCATCTGAAAGCCAATTTTAGAAGCTTTTCTATTTTTAGCCTATGTTTATAAGTAATGAACTTACATTCCTTTGTCCTTTTTTATCACTGATTTGTGTTCAATAGTTCCTTCCTTTCCTGCTGTTTATCCCTCTAGTCTACTTATGGATAGTAAAAGTACTCTTTTGTTTGCCAAACGACAAGCTGTTCCGTTTCTACTTGTTCTGATACATGCAAACGTAAGCTATGTAAGTTGATTCCTGAGGTAGTCAAACACAGAACAACCTAACTGTGGAAGGTAAGTTGGGAGAGGACACTGTAGGCAGTATTATCAGCTAAGATGCAGCAACATACTAATATGGCTCAGCCAGCCACCTCAGAGATTAGGTAAATTTTACTTGTATTTTCTACACTTGTCCATGGATGCAAGTGCTAGCTGTTGTACCAAGTGATGGAGCAAGGGCAGAACCAAACGGGGTAGTTACATTTGCATAGATTTCAATAAGCCTAAGTCGGTCACGAAGCTGCAACCTCTAAGTTGATGAATTTAAATTGAAGCATCTTAATATGCTGATTTTTATGAAAATTTAAGTGTCAGAGGGGGGTACGTTGGTTTAAGTGCATTTTAAGTGCTTTGCATTTGCGTATTTTTCATCAAATTACAGATCTCTGAAAGTTTCAATCATTAGACAAGGCAACGCTCAATCCTTGTTATTTACAGAATTTGTTACTGGTACTTTTGTACCTTTGATTTTATTAGTTCTCATAGAGGAAACTTGCATTTTCTGGATCTTTTAAAGCAAAGACACACAGTAGGCATATTTATTTGAATGCAACCACTGTCTGATGCTATTCAAGGTACTGTCATTACTTTTTCCATTCCCATTGTACATTCTAATTCAACTTCAGAAAGAATATTTAGTTTAACCTCTGCTTGAAGAAATGAAATGGAGATCACCTTAATATCAAAACAAAGGAGGTCGTATTCAAACAGACTTCAATGGTATCCTCCTGGAAGTTTAAAGTACTCCTCCAGCGGCAGGTGCTGGATAATGAGCGCAGAAACAAAGCACCGCAACTTCTCTAGGGAATTCTCTGTTAATTTCCTCCTCGATTAATCTGTTTACCAAATAGAGTAAGTTAACTGCAAACCACTCTAAATCATTACCAAACTGCTGACTTCTGTGAGCAGGTAGTTTTCCCCTCTTACCGTTGCCTTTCCTCTCCTCCACAGATTTCCTGAATTACAGGGATGTGTACCAGAGAGCACGCAGCTGTGCTGGGATCTCGGTGGCGTTTGTTTGATGTGAGTAAGGGTGGGTCTTTTCCACGTTAGATGGACAGAAACCTTTGCTCTAAGTGATAAATAAATAACAAAATAGAAGGAGTCACCCTAAGTGGATTTACAGAGCGTTTGAAGGGTGACCAGCGAAGAAACCTGGCGCGTTAACTAGCGCCCCCCCCCCCGCCGCCGCCGCCGCTCTTCTTCTACGACAGCCTGTCGCCCTTCATCACGGACTCCCTGAACGGCTGGTGGCGGAGTTCCTCACAAGGGCCGCCTGGCGCTGCCGGGGGTGGCCGGGCCGAGCAGGCCGCCCGCCACCGAGGCCGGCCCCCGGGGCGGCCCTTGACGGCGACCGCCACAAGGCGGCCCAGACCCACCTCACCGGCGGCGGGCCGGGGGACGGCCGGGGCCGGGGGACGGCCGGGGCCGGGGCCGCCGCCGGCAGTGGCAGGGCAGGCGCGGCAGGTGGCGCGGCCGCCGCCCCTCCTGTGCCCGCGGCCGCTCTAGCGCTGCTCGCCCCGGAAGCCGTCGCCTCTCGGCTGCGCCGTACCCGGAGGTTAATGCCGCTGGGCCCGGCCCGGGCTGAGAGCGGTGGCGGGAGAGCGGCGCGGCCCGGCCCGGCCCGCGGCAGCGCCTTGGGCCGGCGTCACCATGGCGGCGCCGGCGTCCTCGGCCCCGCCGAAGAAGATCGTGGCGCCCACCGTGTCGCAGATCAACGCGGAGTACGTGACCCAGGTAGGGCCGGCCGGGGAGCGGCCCGCGGGGGTCTCCGGGCCGCCTCGGCCGCCGCCGGGGCCCGGTGCGGGCGAGGCCGTTCCGGCAGCGACGGCGCCCCGGCGCTTAGGGAGACTTTGTAGGGCGTGGGTGCTGGGGAACGGGTCTTGTTTTGGGGTAGGGGAGGAGAGGTTTAACGCCCGTGTCACGTACGGAAGGGCGTGCGTCCCCAGGCCGGAGAGACGTACAAGAGCAGCACCACAGCGTAAATCAGCCTTCTTGTATTAGGTGAAGAGTTGCCGGCAGTTTCTTGCAGCTGAACGTTTTAAGGGCTTTTATGCAAGCGTTCGGGTTTTTGTGCTGAAGTGCTGCTTTCCTTCCTCTTCTACGGCGTAAAGAAGGTTGAATGAAGTTCGTTGGGAAGCTCTTGCCACCACAGCTCAGGACTTTTGGTGGAGTGATGGCTACAGCAAATAGCCTTACAACGTTCGAACTTTTATATATAGTCTCTAGTTCCTTGTGAAATTCCTTTATGGGAGCATAGTTATTTGCAGTCTGGAGTTTGCAGTCCCTGAAAGGTCATGGTGTATTTTTGAGGGATTTGCTAGAAGTAACTTAATAAAAAAAATTGTTTATTATATAGCAGTCTATGGAGCTGAAATTTTTACAGATGAATCGCACCTCTGTTGGACAAGATTTAGGCATTAAACCTTAAATAGTTGAAAAGCATCGCTATTGGAAGACATAATTTTGTAACCTATAGTCAGTGTAGGCTGAAATTAAGCATGATACTAGTGAAATAAAGTTTGGGGATGGGATGTGTTACAGAGTTATTGTATCACTACAACTGAAAAGGTATACGTTTAACCTTTTTTTTTAATTTATTTTTCCCCCATACAGTTAGCAAACAAATACTGGGCTCCACATGTGAAGAAAAAATTGTCTTTTGAGTCAAAGGTAAATACCTCTACGGGAATTGTGTTGGGGTGTGAAAGAATGAGGATCAACCTTTTTCTGATGTGCCCACTTCCAGTAGTGCTTATTTTATATAAGAGTATGGGAGACTGCTTGGAAGATCAACAGTTGCTTAACACACTATAATTTGTTATGTATTTGTAGTTTATAAATGTAGGCACTGCTATGAAAGTGTGCTGTAGCAGTGCAGTTCTTCTGTATGCTATTTGTTCACTTTATTTTGGCCAAGAACTTATGAGAGTAAAAGATTTTTGAGCGTCTCCTTTGAGGTTAAAAGATGTTTGAGGAGGGGCTACTCTTAAAAATCCAAGAAAGGTGAAGGATGCAGGTATTACTGAACTCTGTACTTCTTTCTAAAAGCTTTTTCAGAGAGTTTTGATCAGACAGCTTTAGTGCTGTTCTGTTGGATATGTGTATTTTGAATGTTTAAAATTCATCACGATGTGTTTGATTTTGTGTTGGTTTTCTGTAGCGCGGGGTTCTTACATGTTAGGTCTCTTTCCCTTGTGGGTGTTTGGCTAAATCTCCCTTTCTAGCCTCAGTTTACTCACTTTCTTTGTAGTATGTGTGCTAGTATTTGTCTGTGATTGTTAGAACTAGGATGTACATAAGCAGCTGAATTGCATCTCTCTGTCACGTGATGTCAAAGTGTGCCTACTGCAACAGATAGTGCAGATTCTTTTAATTCCTGTTGGAAAAACGAGGTAAAAGTGTCTGGATTTGGTTAAATGTCAGTTAAAAGAAATAGTGACAACAGATGATTGAGTTTATGCAGACTTGCCTCTTGAAGACTGTTCTTAAAATTCAACAATAAGCCAAAGATTAACAATAAAAAAGTTTGCATATCTGTTTGACTTTTATACAAAAAATCTTGGTGAGATGTAGGTTATTCTTCAAAATAACTTGAAGGTCCTATCAATTTTCTGTCATCGTGTGCTTTCCCCTAAGTTGGTTCACTTTCACTGTGAGAATGTGTGTCTATGAAGCTTTCAGTCTGTTCAGAGCTGAGGCGTAATTGTTACTACGTTTTTAATCAAATGGCAGTAAGCAGAGAGTAACTAACTCAGAGTAACTTTGAGTGCATAAGATGTCTTAATGCATTTTTAATCACTTTATGAAGTGTATAAAATTCTTAAACCATTTTTTGGAAATATTCTTTCCCATAGGTTATTGAAGATGTATATACAAAAGAAATTGTCAGGTCAAAGTAAGTACACTAGTCACTTTCACTTACAGACATGCATTCCAGCATTATCTGTATTGAAGTGGTTTCTAATGTTTCATAGAATATTTTAAAATGCATTTACATGTTGAAAGCAGATGAAAATGACTGGAGAGCATTTGAGTCATTTAATCATTGTGGCATTTCAAAGTCTGAATGTGGCAAAAAGAAAGTTCATGAGCTCACAATCCTTAAATGTGATGGTTGGACATAATATTATTTGGCTCCTTGATCTGGCATTCTGTTGTGTTTTATGTTGTTTTTGTTGTGATGGTTATAGAAGCCTGGTCTTTGCTTTTGTCACTAAGGTATGTAAAGAAAAAAAAAAATCAGTTGAGGAGTGTGCTGCCACTAGCTTTTTGCTCTTTTCCCTAATTATTGTTACCAGGTTTATATAGGGCAAGTCTCATTTCAGTGAATCGTTAGATGGGGGAGACAAAGAATTCAAGATAAACTTCATTCTACAGCTGTGTGTACAGAAAAGAGTTGTAACCTTAGCTGTTTAGAGTTTTTCAGGGGAAGTTTGAGCTCTGGAGAGAATTCCCTTTATGATTCCTTTATGAAAGTAATCTAAGAATTGGCATACAGGATCAGAGTAAACTTCAATTTCCAGTCACTAAGAGGAGATACCATTATGAACTGATTAAATACATAGTTGTAGTTTTCCAGAAGACGCTCTTGGCTTCTAGCAATTTTTGTCTTCAAGGCTATTGGAAGTGGTGTCTTCATATTTAAAAGGTCTAGATGGATTTTTTTTTTTTTTTTAAATGTGAATTTGATTGCTTAATGAACCTGCATGAACTTTAGCTTCCACAGTGTTAGAGCAGTTGCTTCTGCATTCAAGTGGTTGCTCTGGCATGGAAATGAGAAGGCAGAAGTAATTTCTAGATGTTTCTACAGGTTTCATTATATAACAAAATAAGGGAAAATACAGCCATTTTCCATGCAGCTAAGATGTGTATGGGAGGCTTTCTTTCCTGTGTTAATTGATTACTTCTTCCTTTTTAGGTTTGCTATTAGGAAGATAATGCTTCTTGAATTCAGGTAAGCTAATTGGAGTGAAATTTTAGATTATTTTTTCGTAGGAACCCATAAAGATAAGAAGCAAATACAAGACAGTAAGTCAGTTTGAAGGCAGTGTACTCATTTGTTCCTACTTACTAAAGCTTTGAATTGTGTACCTAGGCAAATTAAGTGAGGAGAGCTTAATTTAAGGAGGAAATCATTCCATAAGCATAAGTAACATATTAGAGTATCTTGGTTTATGATTCTGAATTTCTAGTGTAAGTGAAGCACCAAAGAAGAGCGTGTGAATGAAATAGGTGAAAAACTTGAGTCTGTAATTTGGAATGTGTTATTAAGCCTTAAATCAGAACTCACCAAAGTCAGAGGAAGTTTTTGGATTAAGTCTCTTACTGTGAGGTTAAAAATTAATTGTGCTGCAGCAGCATCACTAACATTTTCTTCTCTTGAAAAGAAATGGAAATCTGTCCAGAAGATTGTTACAGCTACTTCAGACTTTCCTGGAAGAATTCATGAAGCATGTCTAAAATAATGTAAAATAAATATTTGCAATATTTACATATTTAAAAGCACAATATTTAGTGTTCTGTTTGGCTCTGTTTATCTCTGAAATCTTATGAGCAGACAGAATGAGATGGTTTTTGGTTGAGAGAGATTCTTCATTTCAGAAGGCTGAAATACATAAGTAGTACCACTAACTAGGAAAAGTAGGACAAACTTCCCTCTGTTCCCTGCTTCTTTATTAGAAAAGGTGGAAGAGAAAATATAAGCTATGGTTTGGGGTTTGATGCTAACAAACAGCATGCTGGTAGCGTGACTTCTGGAATTCGTATGCCAGCAACCATGGAGTTACAGGTTTTTATTCTTTCTGTGAACATTCTTAATGTTACCAACCTGGAATGTAAATTTAATACTTTCTGGTCTATAGCCCCATCTACTGCCATTTGTCCTGTAAGTCATTTTCTCTTCTTACCCCCACTCCCCCAACCTGTCTGTCAAGCTCTCCTGTCTTCACACACATGAGATTTTCCTGTCTGTCATTCTTGCTCACATATGTTTGTCATCACTTGGGGGCATAATAGTATTTACTAAAACGTATTGAAGTTTATTGGAATTCCTGGGTGAAATGATGTATGGAGTTCAGTGGAGTTTTGGGGGGGTTTCCCCCTCCTGTTGGTAGATTCAAGCTCTTGGGAAGCAGTATGTATTTCAGCTTGTATATATCTATGACGTTGTCTCAGCTCCATCTGAAGTTACACATTCTGGCTGAGCTTCCAGAAAGTGTAAATCCCTGTCTGACCATTACTGAGCCTTTTGCTCCTGGTTACATACAAGTTCTCACTGTGTTTTTTCACCACCATCTCTGGTACTTGTCTTATCTGAAACTATTGAAGTAGCTTACTGTAATACATCAGAAAAGTAAGCTGTTCAAAAAAGTAAATAGGTAAAACTGAGTTGGCTCATGAGGGGCCAAATGAATGTTAGAGCAGGCCTTGAGATGAAGGAATGGATGAGCAGCTTGTTTAGGAAGAAACAAGACTTTCCACTTTCTGGTGGCCGTTGTTAAAATAGCACAAAGTGCATGTGCACTGGGAATGATGGATTTAGGGATTGCCTCCTCAGGAGTAATTCCTGCATAGCTTCAAGAGGAAGTTAAAGGAGGGAGACAGTTGTTTGTCCAATTTTAAGAGTCTCTTCTATGAGAAATGTGCCATATTAATGAAGAAGAAATTTTTAATTTATTAAAAATAAATTTATTAAAAAAATTTATTGCCTTTATATGATTAGAAGCATAAAATCTCTCTAGATGATTCATAATTTTTTACAAGAAAGGTTATTTAATAATACAAATACTGTTTTATGGTAGTTGTCTTTTGCATTTTACGCTAGGAAATGCTGCATGTGACATTCTTTAGACAAGTGAAGTTTTTTTGTTGTTGTTGTTCTTTTGGAAAATCAACATGAATTCATGTTATGTCTTTGTATTGAGCTGTGGCTACTTATTACACTTGAAAATCCTCTGGTGAATGTGTCTTCCTGATAAGAAACTCATCTGTCTCTTGTAGCAGTTACCAAGTCTAACAAGTTTTGCTGCAGTGACCTAGATGACAGGTAACGTCAGGAACTACTCACAAACTATAAAGATGGCTTTAAGGAGAAGGAGGAAAAAACCCCTGTGGATAACTGCTCTTTTAAATGAGTGACAGGTTGTGTGGGTGGCAGCAACTAATGAAATATTCTTTGTCTCTTCACAGCCAGTACCTTGAAAATTACCTGTGGATGAATTATTCTCCAGAGGTGTCCAGTAAGGCATATTTAATGTCAATCTGCTGTATGGTGAATGAGAAGTTCAGAGAGAACGTCCCTGCGTGGGAGGTAACCAATTTCAATTACAACTAGAATTGACTTTGATCCGCAAGTTGCAGCTTTTGCAGTGTGATCACTTATACTGACAGAAGGTAGCAAAGCTTGTAGTGTTAAAAGTAAATGGTACCTCAGCTGGAATGTCTCATGATGTTTTAAAGTCTGTGTTCTTTTTGGAGAAAGCAATGAACAGATGAAAAATCACCTAATTGCTTCGGTGCGTAAGTCCTTTGTTCTGCTGTGTGATGCCTTTACATCA
This sequence comes from Buteo buteo, assembly GCF_964188355.1. NCBI lineage: Eukaryota > Metazoa > Chordata > Aves > Accipitriformes > Accipitridae > Buteo > Buteo buteo. The sequence continues at coordinate 33,701,295 of NC_134176.1, read as the reverse complement.
TCATCAGCATTTGCGTTTTTGGCACTTGACAAAAGTCAGGCATTTGCAGAGAAGTTCTTGCTCGGATATTGAAAGGAAAAAGGATTTCTATATCTGTGGGTATAAGAAGGCACCACTGGCAGTCTAACATATTATCCAATAGTGTCTTGCTTAAAACCTGTGAATATGGTTTTGTAGCTTTCTTGCATGGAATTTTATACTAAGATAATATCTTATTCTGCTTTTGTGTGTACTGGTTTTTGTTGTAATAGGTTTAGAAATGATTCAGTGTTTCTGCAAACAGTCCAGTTCTCACAGGCCATCTCAACAACATCAGCCTAGTAAGAAATTCTATGCAAGCTTTATTTCAGAAACACACTTACTTCAATAGTAGTGCCGTTACTTCAGTGCTGGCAAAGCACAAAGGATTAATAACTTGCTCATATGATGTCTGTGTCTTTTTTTTTTTTTTTTTTTTTTTTTTTTTCTGGCATACGTACTAGATGCAAAATGACAGGTGCATGTTACTTTCCAGGCAGCTTAGTTAAATTTGTTATTTGGTACGTGGCTGCCCTTGTAAAGAAACGGTTTTATCTTGATGATTATTTGGTTTACCTTTTTCCTGCTGAGGTAGCTGAGTGAGAGTTCCACAACTGTAATTAATCTCTGGTGGTTTTTACCTGCTCACTTCTTGCAGATCACGAAACAGCTGCCATAGTTTTGGCCAAAATCTACCAATTCTCTTCTAACCTGTGTCCTTTTACAGTAATTCTATGCAATCACCAGTTGAACATTCCCACAACACAATCCACTCCACTTGTGCTTCTTGTTCAGTTTGTCCTATGCATCATCTCTGTTAGACTACGCAGAAGGCAGTAGTCCCATGATGAGCATGCCCATAGTGTGAGGATCCCTGATCAGGAGGATATCATTAGTCTGTTTTGCTTGTGCTGCCTGGTCAGAATAAATGAAAAAGAGAAAAACTAATCCTCCCTTTTATAGATTTAAGTGGATTTAGAGAACTTAAGCTATGTTACATGAATGAAGATTGAAATGATTTCAAAATCAACTTCCTCTTCTTCTCCTAGACATTCAAAAAAAAGCCAGAACACTTTCCCTTCTTTTTCAAATGCATACTGGAAGCATCGCTGGTTGAAAATGACAGTGAATATTCTCTGCATGAACAGACAGTCCTGCTGCTTTTCCTTGATCACTGCTTCAATAGTTTGGTATGTTAAAAGTAACTGTAATACTTCCAGTGTGTTTATGCTGTTCTGTGTTAATAGCATTTTAGTTTGAGCAATTTCTTCTTATGAGACAGATGAAGCAAAACTCCCATTTAAGGAAGATGACCGTATCAGAGGGCTTTTACCCCTCTCTTTGACTCTTGCTTTATCTCTCTCATCACATTTGCTTTTCTCTGACAAAAGGTCATAGAAGAGACTTGAAATTGGAGGATTGGCACTTAGTGCAATTTAAAGGCATGTATTCAGACTTATATTTAAAATGGTGCTCAAAAAATAGGTATTTATATTTGAAAAGGTGCTTTACACTTAAAAGCAGGTTACTTACTGCTGTACTCTTTGTAGTTTGGCTGTGAAATTGCACAAAATTATTTCCATTAACTATTGAGAAAGACAGTAATTTTTTTCACTTTTGAAACCAGGTTTGGATAATATTTCTATCTGCATTTCTCCCAAGTTAGTTTTAAGAAAGCATTGGACCAAGTTGTGTTCTCAATCTATAGTAAAAACCACAGTTATAGATCCTAAGTAGCAAGTGTAGAGAATAATTTACAGTTATCTGTTATATGAAACAGTACTCTATTACCTCTCTTGCTACTGGGCTTTTTCTTTACTTACATTGCACACAGGATATATCAGTCAAAATCAGGGTCTGCCCAAATAAAGAACAAAATCATGTTTTGCAGACAAAACAGTTTAGAAAGTGTATTATTTGATTTTGGAATTAGGAATGATTATGGGAGCCAGTAATCATCCTGAACCTTACATGTATAGTTTATTGAGGTAATACTTTTCTGTAGTGGCCAAGGTACAATGGATCTTCACTTTAAAGGAGGGTTTGATAGTGACTGTATGGAATCCTGTTTGCAGAGCATGTTTCTCATATAACATGATATGGAAGCGAGTTAAAAAGTGCTTGTAAAAGCATACTGCTATTAGAAGCTGCCCTTCTTTGCGAAATGCAGAACAGGATAGTCACAGTAGTGTTTTAAGTAAGGAGCCCTGACGTGTGAAGTTTCAGAATGCTGAGAATGGGGTATTTGTCTATGAAGACATATTTAAGATGTTAATGGAAGTTTTTCAGTAGTTTAAGAAAACTTTGTGGATCCAGATCACAGGCAGAATTGGAGAGAGAACATTTGAAACAACAGTTGAAGTTACATGAATTATAGAGAAAATCAGTTATTTCAGGTAATGGGAAGAGCGTAGATGAAGTGGGAGAAACTTGATAAATGAAGGGCTTCAGGAGAGAAAGAATAGAGTAGAAAAAACTAGAGAAAGCACAGTAAGAAAGCGCAGTTCAAGAACAAGAAATGACTGAAGAAGGAACATCAGTTCTCATCAGCTTCTATGCTAAAAATACTTACATGGGTGGGGCCCCTGCTGAAGTATTAAGAACTGACAGAATCCATTAAAAGAACCTAAAATGTGGAAGTTGTCAACAATTTTAAGTGTTACTGGGTAGGGCTGTTGCGCAGTTTCCTGTTAGGAAATTGTGAAGTCTAATACAACAACATATATATTTTTCTCAGATGGTAACGTACCTTGATGTATTTTGTAAGACAGGCATGTCGGAAAACATAAGAATTTAAAAAAAAAACCATTTTTTGTCTGTAACTTTCTAACAGGAAGTGGATTTGATCAGAGGTCAGGTGCAGCAGCTCATTTCCTTACCAATGTGGATGGCTCTACAACCTGTAAGCATAACACTGTAAACTGGCGAAGCAATCTTCTAAGCATTATCCAAGTCTGTAAAGTGAATTTTTATGGAATACTGTTATGGAAGTCTAGTATTTAAAGCTGCCCGCGTTGCTATGGAATTATATTTTTGTGTGCTTGGTAAAATTCTCATTCTTGTTTGTTGCTGATTTCCCTGTAATTGTAATTGTTAATTATATAATTTTTCATAAAATTAAGCTTTGCTGCTTATAGCTTCTTCAAGCCATAATTTGTAGACAACACCATGAGATCACAGGGACTAGGGAATGGAGTTGAGATTAGGACGAGAGGAAATGGCCTCAAGTTGTGGCAGGGTAGGTTTAGATTGGATATTAGGAGAAATTTCTTTACTGAAAATGTTGTCAGGTATTGGAACAGGCTGCCCAGGGAAGTGCTTGAGTCACCATCCCTGGAGGTATTCAAAAAGCATGTAGACAAGGCACTTCAGGACATGGTTTAGTAGTCATGGTTGATGGTTGAACTTGATGATCTTAAAGGTCTTTTCCAACCTAAATGATTCTATGATCTAGCCGTGTCTAGACTCTCTCTAGCAGTATTACATTCTCATTTTACAGTGGTACTTATTGAGATTGGTCTGAGACAGCTATTTATTTCAGTTTTCTATATATATTTTCTTTTTTAACAAGAAGACTGGATTGTATTTTTATCTCTCATGGAAAAAAGGATTCTTGGTGACTGAATAACATTTTAACATTTCAGAAACGACTGGAACAAGAGCTGAAAAAGACACCAAAACTAAGAAAATTCTGGAATCTAATTAAGAAAAATGATGAGAAAATGGATGAGGAGGCAAGAATGCGGTATGTTTACAGAAATTTTTTCCTGTTAAATCCAAAGCCCTTAATGCATTCATCGTGTTTCAGCTAAAATAAATTGTTTCAATAAAAAAATGTGTTTTTTTTAAAAAACCCTGTGAATATGGCAAATAAGGATTGATCATATGTGGTCTCCTGGAAACTATTTTGTTTTCCAGCAGTCTTTATGCAAAATACTCTTATAGAACTTAATATTTTATTTGATCAATGAATTTGTGATACCAAATCTTAGAGCTGTAGGGTGAAAGGCATAAGAGAATATTCATGTAGTTACTCGTATTTTTGCATGACCTTTAACAAATGTTTAGCTCTTAAGCAAATAGCTTAGGCAAGTATTTGAATAAATTTGTGTCTATCTTGCCAAAGTTAAATGTTCCAATACTTTTGTGTTGCAGTGTGGTAAGGTGTAGGTGGTGACATACTTCTCTTTGACTCAGTAGAAGCATGAGTTGTTAATCAGTTCTGTGCCTAAAAGTGTAGACTCTGCTAATCTGTCTGCCTAAGTGCAGAGAGAAAAGTTATCTTCTAAATAGTTTAGGTATGTTTCAAAGCAACCTGCTACCATTATATAAATTTTAAAGCAGCTAACTTCGTATTAGCAAAAGATATGATGTACTTCCAGTCTGCCTTTAAGGAATATTAATGCTTTTGTCATATGTCTGATTTTAGAGCATATCAGGAGAGAAGATTTCTTTCACAGCTCATTCAGAAATTCATTTCTGTGCTAAAATCAATACCTGTCTCAGGTAACTGTGGTTCTTAATGTTACTTTGTTATCTGGTAATCTGTTTTAAATTCTTTTCTGTTCCTGAAGCAACTGCTGCTTAGGATACCAACTTGAGGTTGGAGACCTTATCTGGATGGGGTTTTAGTGAAATACGTGCCCGTCTGCACGGATTTCGTGTCAAAATTAGTATTTAGATCTGTATGTGCTTTAAAAATGAAATAGCAGAAAGCTACTTTAAGCCTCTTCTCCTTCTGTTCAGTATGGACTTAATAAAAAAAATATTTCTGGGTACTGATATTCTTTATTGTGTGTTTACAGCCTTCTTACAGCATTAAAGCATTTCATACATACTTAGGTGCCTTGTTAAACAGGTGGTATAAATGCATATCATAAGGCTCTGTTCTGTCAGTACCGTTGATTTATGGTAAGAACAAAAGCCTAAGTGAAGTGAAATTCTGTAAGATTTGACTGCTCTTGATTTATAAGTCATTATGACAAGCAAAATTATATGCTTGCCTGATTTAGAAAGGAAAAGTGTTTGTACAGGAAGGTGTTAGCCTTTTGACAAAAAAGGCTTATTATGCTCTAAGCACAGCACAATTTGGGTGAAATCGCTTCCCCGAGTTCTGCTTTTGCTCTTAAACTCTTAGCAAACTTCAGCTCTTAACTGATCTGGAAGGGGAAATTCTGTGTATTGTGGCTTCCTCAGAAAGGATACCTGTTCCCTCTGTTTTCCCAATTATGCAAGACCTGTTTTAGGAACATTTACATTAACTGTTAATTGGAGGCTTTAGGAAACAGATATTCATTAAAGCAGACTTAGTGTTATGTTTTGACATGATTCTAAAGGCTCCTTAGTAGTCACCACTGACTACCTTGAATATTGTCAAGGCCTTTTGCACACACCTTGCCTGCAGCTTTTATATAGGTATTTTTGAGTACACAGTGTTAAAAGTTCTTAAGAAGCTTAGCAGGCCATTGGTATCTTGTGGAAGTGTGCGTTTTTGTATGTTGTGTTTGTTGGTTTTTTTTCAGAGTGGATAAAAACACTCCTGAAACTCTGGTTCCATTACTTTCTTATATCCAAAAATTTTCTGGTTTGCAATGAAAGAAATGATTGTTTCAGAAAGAGAAGAATGTGCTAGTGTCTTGGTTTCAGCTGGGATAGTTAATTGTCTTCCTAGTAGAGGGTACGGTGCTATGTTTTGAGTTCAGTATGCGAAGAATGTTGATAACACTGATGTTTTCAGTTGTTGCTACGTAGTATTTAGACTAAGTCAAGGATTTTTCAGCTTCTCAAGCCCACCCAGTGAGAAAGCTGGAGGGGTACAAGAAGTTGCCACAGGACAGAGCCAGGGCAGCTGACTCAAACTGGCCAATGGGGTATTCCATACCATGGGATGTCATGTCTAGTATAGGAACTAGGGGGAGTGGGGGCGAGGGGATCGCTGCTCGGGGACTAACTGGGTGTCGATCAGCGGGTGGTGAGCAATTGCACTGTGCATCATTTGTACATTCTAATCCTTTTATTATTGCTGTTGTCATTTTATTAGTGTTATCATTATCATTATTAGTTTCTTCTTTTCTGTTCTATTAAACCATTCTTATCTCAACCCATGAGTTTTACTACTTTTCCTGGTATTTTTTTCCCCCATCCCACTGGTTGAGGGGGGGAGTGAGCGGCTGCGTGGTGCTTAGTTTCTGACTGGGGTTAAACCACGACAGCTAGTTAGCTTTTAACAAGAGTAAAAAATTAATACTGGTATATTAGTAGCATTTATTACATTTTTAAAGAATAGTTCAAATACAAATATATTGTGGTGTGGATCAATTGCAAAAAAAATTTTTCTATCTAGGTCCTATTTCTATGGACAAAGTTCATTATTGTGAGAGATTCATTGAACTCATGCTAGATCTTGAGGTAAGTTACTGTTTCAACCTGTTTCCAGGTGTACTGTTCTAGGTTTGAAATGCGTAAAGTCATTATTACAGCCTTGTTCCAATTAGCAGGTGGTTATGTCACAGTTGTGTATATGGTTGCTTAATAGTGATTTTCCATCTGTAAATAGGAGGTTGTAGCAGTGCATCCACATTGGGAACTGACTAGTAATGTTTATAAACCAGATGAACTGTTAGAGAAAGGTAGGATCCTAAATTGCTTAGTGAAGAAGACTTTGTTAATTGGAGCAGTGGTAATAATCCTGGCAATTGATGAAAATGTGTGACGCTTTAATCTGCTAGGAATAACCCAGAAGTGTTCTTTCCAGTGCATAATAGGTCACTTGAAGTATCTTTTGTGTTGTAGGGTATAATCCCAGAAAGCATCAGTAGTTCTGAAATGCAAACTATTTCTATTTGAGTAGAATTCATTATTTAGAAGTAACAGTTCTGGTGATCTAGGTTTGTTACAGAATAATAGGAGGCCAAGTGAGAAAGTGGGACAATTTTAAGCTTCACAGTACCAAATTAAAAATTATAAGATTAATTTACAATTTCTCACATGAGTAGCAATTTATTTAAAATAACTTTAGATTTAGAAGACATTCTGAAATAAGACAGGGTTTTCTGAAAAAGTAAGTGCAGGGAACTTTAAAATGGCTTGATCTTAAACTCATACAGGCTAACAGTCCTCTGCTGAATCACTTAAGTAGCCTGTACTTGTAGTTGCAATAGAGTGAATTTTTTAAATTAGAGCTTGTTGTCTTATGTGTGTATAAGGTACTCTCATAAGAGAAAATATAAAGTTAAACTTAAGTCTGGCTGTTAGCCAAAATGTTTGGAGGCGGTACATTTAATGTTGGTTCTTGCTAGGTATTACAGGAAGGTTAGAATTCAGGTGGTGTATGAAGCCTGTTTAAGTGACTGGAACAAGCAAATGAGAAATTAGCTGTAAATCCAAGTCTTTTTGCCTCAGTAGCATGTACTGTGTTAATGGGCTCTTTTACTTATGTCAAGAACTTTTTCAGAATATCACTGTTTCATATTACAGTATATAGACTGCCATCAAAACTTGGTGATTTGATAATTTGAAAGGAATGACTCCATGGAAAGTTCGTATTCTGAGTTTGGTTTTTGTAATTATTGTGCAGGGTGATTAACATTTTGTACTACAGATTCTTTTATTTTCTTCGTCTTAGTTCTAAACACCATGTTGATGCTTTTTGGCTTTCTAAATTCAGTCTATAGATTCCACTGAGAACAACTCATTTTTCTCTTGAATTGTTGAGGTGTACTACTATACGCTGTTGAACAGTTGCTACATAGAGCACCTTAAGCTATTTACATTGAGAAGAAATGATCTCTGTTTTGTTTACAAAAAGCTTTTGTAGGTTTTTAATGAAGATTTGAAAAATTCTTAGATCTAATTTGAGTATCTTACAAAGATTAGAAGATACCATATTTAGAAGAAACACAGTTTGCAGTCTTGAGAGACAATCTTAAAATTAATGAAATTAGTATAGAAACCAAACATTGAAAACAATGTTGCAGCAGTTTGACATACCTTTTGTCTACATAATGACTGTGTGCTACACTTAGTAGTAGAATAATTGCTTTATTTAATTTACTTTTATTACTGGCAAAATGCAATCTCACTAACAGCAAGTTTTTGCTGTGCTCGCAGTCATATAAAAGGCTGTGTTCATAGCAGCCTACCTGCATAAAACCAGTGTCTTGGCATATGTAAATGCTGCTTTAATATGAGAACCTCTGTTAGAGTATTAGATATGTAAATAACTGTCCAGCAATCTATCTTGATATGCCTTCTTGAAATGGAAAATTATGAGAAACCGGGATTTCTTACGTTTTGAAGAATTGCTTGTATTAATGTGAGGTTGTTTACCACAGGCTTTGCTTCCTACACGGCGCTGGTTTAATACAGTGTTGGATGACTCCCATCTTGTTGTTCACTGTTACCTCTCCAGTCTTGCTAAAAGAGAGAAGGAGGGTCATCTCTTCTGCCAGGTGAGATACAAAGTTGTTGAAAATAACTTTTTCATTCTGATGCAGCTCTGAATACTGCAATTGTTTTGTTTTATATTTGTTAAGACAGGTTTTTCTGATGGATGCAAACTACGTTTATTTAAATCCTTCAGACAGTAGTTCTTTCTTACCTGTATTTATGTGTGTGACTGCTCTTACATTTCTGGCTCTGTTTGTGAACAGTTCTTAAAGGTACAACCTGGAAAACAGTGCAGCTTCTGGCATGCTTTACCCCACATATAGCAAAAGTTGACACCAATGCATTCTGCTGTGCTTCGTTTTGACCTCAGACTGTTTTACAGTGCAGTTGTTTTTCACTACTGTCCCTCAGTTTACTCAGTCGTAGACAGTATATTGGTTTTTATGGCAGGACCTGAAGATCTGTCCCCTTACCTGCACGTCAGCTGCTTTTCCTGCTGCTTGCTGTCCCTCATCTCTGGCATTTGTTCAGTTTCTCTGAGGGTCAGTATTGATGGAACGCAAAGCCAGCAGCACATCTGAATAATTTTCTTCTTCTGAGTTAAATATTATCATTGAAAGGTAGGATGAATTCCAGAGCTGGCATCAGAGAGGGCAGGGGGGAGCAAGACCTCTCCCTTTTGGTAGCAGCAAGCCCTAAGTTGAGTCCAGTGTTGCAGTGAACCTCTGGCTAGATTACCTTAGTGCAGTTAGTTTCAGTTTCAAGTCCTAGTATGTAAAAGAAATGGCATTGGTTGTGGGCTGTGCTGTAATTTCTATAGGTTGTAGATGAGATACCTAAACAAAATTATTTTGTGCCCCAGCCAAGTATAAAATTTAGATACCACTCCTTAGTCCATTTCTTAAAGAACTTTGAGGAGCTCTTGTTTGTGCATAGTGCCCAGATTTGTCCTCTTAAACTGTGTTTTTGTTTGTGGTAGGGTGTCTCCTATTGTTAATCCACTAATTTATATGAATGATGTCTCAGCTTTTAGATATGCTTAAATTCTACACTGGCTTTGAAATCAATGATCAGACTGGAAATGCTTTGACGGAGAATGAGATGACAACAATTCACTATGACAGAATTACTTCTCTACAGGTAGGCAGATGGCAAAGTGCTTATGGGAGGGAAAGGATTTGGGTTTGTTGGTTTAGTCCAATTTGTATCTGCAATAGGCATTAAGTTATTTCCCAAAGCAAACCCCTTATTTCTCCTGTTGAGTTACAGGAATAGTTTTAACTTGACTTTCTATACCATATCGAAGGCACTTAACGCTTCGATGTTATGTATGTGACTATGACTAAATAATACGCTCTAGCAAAACACCACCACTTTTGATTTGATATTGTTGAGATGAACTGCTCCCATTAAATCTATTCAGAAGGGAAAATTAAGTGCTATAGGAGCTTAACTTATGATTATGCAGTAGGTGGCACCATTTCTTCAAGAGCAGCACACACATATGGTAGCAGTAGTGCATAAGAGACAAAATAAAAATTCACATCACTTGTAGTCATATAAAGATAGTTAAACTTTTCAGAATTTTTCCCATCGGTTTTAATAAAAAATTCAGTGAAACATGGTTAAATTAAACTTGTTCCTTGCTTTTTTTTAGTTGTCTGCAAGGCTACATGTCTTCCCCCTTATGTTTTATTTTAAAGACAGAAAAAATGTTGATAGGAGGGTTTATTAAAAAAGATATTGTATCAGAAGCACAGGAGTAAGAAATAGGTGGTGCTAACTAAGAAAAACGGAGATTTTATCTTGTTTTTATTTCTATCCTTGTAGAGTCCACAGGGTGCTACGTGTTATGAATCAGAAGAAGCTATGCTTTTTTATAACTATTTAGATTGTTATTAACTTGTTTCATTAATATGTGTACATTCAGTTTTGGGGTATGGGTCTTTTGTAGAGAGCAGCATTTGCACATTTCCCGGAGTTATATGACTTTGCACTCTCAAATGTAGCTGCAGTAGATACTCGTGATTCACTGGTGAAGTTATTTGGACCCCTTAGGTAAGTTATCAAAATGCTGTTTAACGTGAAATTGAAATGCTTTGTTCTCGGTATGTTTTAATGTAACAAATTTCTAGCCTTTTTTCTTTCTGACTTCTCATGTGCCTTCTCAGGTGACTTCTCAGGTCTTTCTGACTTGTCATGGTGCCTTTACACCTGCTGAAATAGGGAGACAGGAGAGTTGTGTCCACTAGTGGTGAAGTACTAGAACTCTAGTATAAGAAAAATATCTTTATTTCCTTTTTTTCTAATGAATGTGAGAAAGTACTGATATTCTGGAAAATAGCTAGCTGCTGAAAGTAATTGTAGCAGTAATTACCTTAAACTTTAACTTTTTAAATTTAGCTTTTTTAACTCTTGTGTACAAAAACTACAACAGAAATCATAAAAGTATACCACTGTGTTAACTCTACTGTATTGTAAATGCTGTGATTAAAAGGATAGCAGTCTGTATTTTGACAAAGGCAGATGTGCTCTGTTTTTTGATTCGGTTTTCAGGTACATGTCCTGAAACCATAAAAAAAATTCACACCTTGCTCTGTTTATTGCAGATGAGTGGTTCAGCTTACACCTGTGGCTGAACAACCTTCTCTCATGGAAGTGCTCTAGAGCACTTCATAACAACTGCAAACCCGAATATTTTAAATATCTCAAACTTCCCTTAAAATACTGATCTGTAATTGTTGGTCTCTGATGAAATTCATAGTTGGAATCTTTTTTTTATTATTTTTGTAAAAGCTACAGTGAGTGGTAAGTGGTCTCTCCCGGTTCCAGTAAGTGACACAAGCTTCTTTCTGTTTTTCCTTCCACTGTGCAGCTCAAATGTTCTTCACCAGGTGGCGTCATACCTCTGCCTACTGCCACCCCTTCCGGAAGGGGAAGACTCGAGCTATGAGAAGGAGTTTCTGCTGGAGTTGCTGGTAAAAACATAATTAACTTTGCTTGTGGTTTTCCTTGTGCAAACTCAAGACATAGCTACATCTAGCAACTACACTGTAGTAAAGGACCTTTTGCGGAACCACCTGTGAACCACAGCAGTGTTATAGCAGTAAATGGCATACTGAGATGGGGTTTAAAACCATATCAATTAAGTATTTGAAAATGTTTACTTATAAATGTAGTTTTCCTGAGAAACTAGTACGTGTGTGCTTGGTGTAATTGTAAAGGTCAATAAGCAGAGTCTCAGCAACAGTTTTGAGTTCTTCTGGAAAAGCTGTTGCTCTTTATGTAGTAACCTGTTTGTCCCCTTTAAAAACAAAAAAATCTGCTAAAGTAGATCTAGAAATTCAGTACCTGTGTGGTTCCTCAAGCCCATTTGAAATACCCTTTGATGCACATAATAGTTTTTTGGGATATTCAGTGTATAACAATATTACTGTAGGCTTCTAATCTGATATCAGTGTTAGAACAGCGTAGCTGTTTTTTAAAATCTTCTTCATAGGCTTATTTTATGGTTGTTCATGTCTTTAAAAATCATTCACGTAATTTCCTAAGGTTTAGGTGGTAGTAATATGATGCTTATGGATGCCATGGGGAGAGATTTGTTCAGATGACATATGGTAGTATTGGATGGATTTTTTTTCTCCCAAAGAGGGAATTAAGACTAGCTGTTGCTGAATGAGCAGTGTTAGTTAGCTATTGACCATATGTTTTATGCAAAGCAAAATAAATTTTATTTGAAGTTGATTCTTTGCTAAGCCTTGACTGAAAATATTCAGTTGTGTTGTGCCGTTTTTGATCTGCTGAGTAGCCAAATGATTGTTTGACTCTAGTAATATGACCAATAGTTGGACTATGTGTTTGTTCACCTTTTGATGTCACTGTGTGCATTTAGTTATATTTAATTAAAACAAAACTTATTAAAAGAGAGAAAATGGCAAGGGACCACCAGCAGTCTTGTGAATTAATGTGTATGTTTCACAAATAGCTTTATTGTCCCTTTTTTGACTTATGGAAGTTTAAAATGCATCCTTTAGGTTTCCCGTCATGAGCGACGAATATCTCAAATTCAACAACTCAACCAGATGCCTCTTTATCCCACAGAGAAGATTATTTGGGATGAAAATATTGTACCAACTGAGTATTATTCTGGTGAAGGTATGATTAGTAGTTTAGTAAATACTGAACACAACAGTGAATGCTGGAAGAAAAAGCAGTTCTGATATCTATGTTCATTCTGTCCTTGGAACTTATATGCAGTACTTTGGCATCTTCCAGGATCTTAGAGTAAGGTCATCTTTTTTTGAGTTGTGAATCAGGAACTCTGAGATAAAATTGTTAGCAAATTTATAGTGGATTTAAAGAAAAATCCAAAGGCCTGTGTTTACACAAAGACATTGATTTGCTTATAATCTGGGTAACAGATGTGCTTTACCACCAGCTGTGACACAGGTGTGACACTTACTGTAAGGTGAAACAGGTTGTAAACATACAGCAGAAAAGCTGTTGTCTGTGCTTTGCTCTTAGGCTTTCTTGAACATACTTTTTTAAAAAGAAAAAAATAAGGATGGTGATGGGAGGAAACTAACACTTAATTATCTTACTCTTATTTCAAGGTAGAAGTGTACACAGTTGCTGAAAGGTAGTGTATGCACTCTAAATTCAGAACCTAGTGTTCTTGCTTGATGTGCTCATGATCAAGGAAGCAAACTGCAGGTATTGCTAACAAGAAATGATGTAATTTGAATCTTTGCAATACTCAGCACATGTATTTTAGTCTAGCTACTTTAAAAAAACCTGTTTTAATGTGGATCATGACAATTTTCATTAAGAATGTGAAAATTTTAATTTGGAACATGGAATTTCCAAATAACAACTTATATCTTCAAAGACTAGTATAAAATATGTTTCTGGTTTGAGCAGTGAGTATTCCATACCCTCCTCCATGTAGTTTTGATTCAGAGGGGCTTTTCTGTAGGTATAAGCCTCAAGTTCAGCTGCTTAGCCTAGATTAGTTTTTTTGGATAAATTCTCTGTGAACAAGTACTAATGAGAAGAAAGAGATTTTTTAAATTTGACCCCTTTAGGTGGGTGGGGTTTTAGGCAACAAAGGATCTTTTTCCGAACAGATATGATACAAATGCCATCTAGAGATCTGCCCAAAAAGAGATAAAGTACTTATGTTTACTATGATGCAAGTAGTTAAAAGCTGATTCAGATTCTTCTGAATACTAGCTCTCCTGATGGGATTTATCCTTTAAAAAACCCTAACAACAAAACAACAAAAAACAGACACCCCCCCCCCCCAAAAAAAAAACAACCCACACCCAAAACCCAAAAGAAAAAAACAAAACCAGAACAAAAAAACCACACAAAACCCCACCAAAACAGGGTCCTTGCTGTAATTTCTAGGAAATCAATATATAAACCACGGTTTTTTTAAATTTTATTTTTTATTTCAGTGAACAACATATAGGTTGTTCTAATGGTCTAGAACATTCAGGTTCTTAAATACAGGTCAAGGTAGCTTTACTGTCATTCAGACCATATTGGAAGGCTGACTTTGCAGTACTTGTTCATGCACTGTGTGTTTATTTTGTGTTTTATTAGCCAAATATATTAATCACAGTATATGTATTATTGCTGGGGGGGGAAGAGAAAAAGCAGCTTATCACACCTGTGTCTGTGCTGTTTTGAGACTTTCATAATGCATTGAAGAAATTTTATTAATGGTGAAATGTAATTTTGGCAAGTAACAGCAGTTGCTAGTAGAAACACATTTCCTCCTTCTGGGGTGAATTCTTGCTATTATTGTTGGTGTATTGACAGCACTGTTGTGAAGCATTTCTGTTGCTGTCAGACTGTTACAAGTATTTTTCTATTTTGCTTCTCTTAGTTTCAGTTTACACTTTCTCTTTTTAATCTCCATGTATTCTCCAGCCCTGATTTCAAACAAGACAGTTTTGTTTTCGTGGTCTTGGGTTTTTTGTGTTCTTGAAGTAGCTAAATTCTTTTGGTCTAAAATTTAAATAAGAGTAATAATTTAGCCCAAGAAAGGTAGGAATATTGTTTCTGTTTTCTTTTAAAAAATGAAGGAAGAAGAGTATATGTCTGATAAATGCTGTGCAGCCTTAAAGAGGTATTGCTTCAGGCCCTGTCGCTTATGCATATAACTAGCTTTACAGGACAGGGTTTGTTACTTGGTCTTGGCAAATGTGTTAAGGTATTTTATCACCATGAGGCTTTCCAGAATAGAAATTGCTGTGCTCTACAGCCTTTCTTCACTGCCATTGTATCGCAGTGCATGTGAAAGCCAATATGTAGTACATATACCGGTGAAAGGTTTCAAGGATAATACTGCAAGTTACAAAAGCCTGATGCTTTCACAGATCTTAAGCATAAGTGTCAAACTGGAACATTAGTCCAGTAATGTTAAATGACTACCATGTAAATTTTCTGTAAGAAAAATTCTTATATCTAAGACTACCCTAAAGTTATGCAAGCTTTAGGACCTGTCTAGGAGTTTTAATATGCCTTGTTTAGTTAGATCTAATCTTCCCATGGTTTTCATTCTCATTTGGAAAAAAAATAATAATCTATAATCAGAACAGAAACTTTCCTCAAAAGTTGTGTATTAAAATTTGATTTCTTGGCTTAAAACTTTTTTCTACATTAATGGTTTTCATGGCTTCTAATAAACGTAAAGGATTGGAGTTAGGGAACTGTTGGATAATGCATGGGTTTTATTAGTTAACGAGCCTTTTTCATCATTACTTAATGCTGGTTTAATTGTTGCATTCCCAAAGTACCATTACTTTGCCCTACATTTGATTTTATAAAAATCAATTTTGTTGTAGTCTGAATACAGGGAAGGATTCAGTTTTTAAATAGTTCACTGTATTACTGCCAGAAGGATGAAAATTCCTTTAATCTTATGCAGGTTCATTTAGAGAAAACCTGAAAAATGTGTGCTTTTTAACGGTGTATATTTATAAAAGGAGTATTTCTTAGAATCTCCCAGGATAACAACTATGGCAGTTATAGAATAATGTGTGTATGTATTTATAAATCTGTAGAACCAATATATTAATTCACTTTTGTTTTGTTTTATCCATCAAATACCTCTTTCCTTCCACCCTTACCCACTTAGGCTGTCTTGCACTTCCCAAATTGAATCTACAGTTTCTGACTCTTCATGACTACCTGCTGAGGAACTTCAATCTTTTCCGCTTAGAGTCTACATACGAGATTAGACAAGACATTGAAGATAGTGTCAGTAGGATGAAGCCATGGTAATATTTATTAACTGATGCAAACCAGTCAGTTCAATTTCAATTGTAATCAAAGTGCATTCAAGAATGAATAACTGATAGTGTGCGTATACTAAATACATAGTAACAAATGCATTTTAAATTATTATCTAGATAGTATGTTTTATACTAACTTCTTCCATAAGGTGTTGCCATCCTGTGGGATGGTTTTGTAAGGGTCTGTCGATACGCATCCCTGAAGATGTTAAGACAGTATGTTGGATGCTAACCACCAACCTTTGTTGTGTTAAGATGGGTGAGTTAGTTTTCCAAAAGTACTAAGCCTTGGCTGAGATTATAAAATCTGGAAACTTACCACCAATTCTTCTGGTTTATGTGAGGTGTTACTGAGTACTCTTAAATTTGCTACCTACTGCCTTTTGATCCTCTTTAGATTTCAAGGGATCATTTGGTGTGATGTCTCTCATACTCAGTAGTTGCTTTTTTGTTATCTTCCCTTTTTCTTCTCTCTCTGTGAGGTGTTTGTCGTTTTTTGGGGTTTTTTAATGCCAGCATAAGTTGCCTTTGCTTCTTGAAATATAAGTCACTTCATGTTATGCTTCAGTTCTAAAATGCAGGATTATGTGAATGTTCTTCAGTAGCATGAAAAATTAAGACTTCTACTTTTGTCTTAGAGCTGACTGTGAAGTAAATTGTTTCACAGTTTAAAAAAAGAACTGAATCTGTTATCAGATAATGACTAACAAAACTTTGTTTGGTTTTTTTGTTGTTGTTGTTGGGTTTTTTTAGGTTATCGGAATATGGAGGTGTGGTCTTTGGTGGATGGGCTAGGATGGCACAACCCATTGTCTCTTTCACAGTGGTGGAGGTGGCAAAACCCAATATTGGTGAAAACTGGCCCATGCGAGTACGAGCAGATGTTACAATTAATTTGAATGTCCGAGATAACATCAAAGATGAATGGGAAGGTACTTAACGTTCTTTGAAATAAGGGGCTCAAAATAGGTGCTCATCAAAATACACTTTGATGTAATCTTTTGTTGTAAGAAAGTTTGTTTGTTTTTAATGTGGTACAGATTTGCCAATCTTAATACACTCTTTAAAAGTCAGTTACTCAAACTCCAAGTCTAAGAAGTTTATACTTTCCTAAAGTGAAGATTGAAGTTATTAAAGTATTTATACTTCCATTGGGAACATAATGTTTACTATTTCAGGCTGATGTAATTCAGTTTGCTAACTGTAAAATTTTGCCCTTTACAGGGAATGTAGAAAAGTAACTTAGTGTTTTAAATTAATATGCATGCTAATAATGTCATATTGGAAAATTAATGGGGAATGGGCTGTCTCATATACAAATGGAGAGGACAGATTTGATTTAATTCAAACAAGTGCATTTTAGTACTTTTCAGTATATTTGAATGTTGTTAGGAAGCGCTGACTGTACTGAATACTGTTTCTTGTAAGTATCCACAGGCAACACTTCTTTTGCTTGGGGAGTTGAACTTAAGTTGACCGTGTGGGCAAGTGGCACAGAAGCATGTACTTGTACTTGGATTATCAGTAAATGTCACTCCCTTCTCTTTTGTTAGAGAAACCTGTTAAATGTGCTGGAGCTGCATAGTGTGACTACAGGTCACGTAGCACAAATGCTAAAGCTGGAGAGTCTGATAAATAAACAGATACAAGTTTGAGAATGTAGATTTCTATGAAAGTAGTAAAGCTAGGAGGATGGCAGCAGACTTTGCTATACTGCAGGTAGCTATATAGTGGTGCATCTAGCTTTCGAACACCCTCTGATTTCAAAAGCAGTAATGCTTTAACTTAATCAAAACTGAGGTGAAGAATTCATGAATCATTGTCTAACATACAAAGTCTTGATGAAACTGCTTTAGGTTGGATAATATCTGGTGCATAATGAAAAATCACTTGTCTTGTGTGAAAAATACAGCATGTGTTTACTAAATTTTGAAGGTGTCTTACATCTGTGTGAATCTGTAGGTGTACTGGAGAAAAGGATTAGTGTTCAAAATTACATTAGTGAATTGGAAAAATTGCGTTTTAAACGTAGGATGTAGTTCAGCAAGGATGAATATTAAGATGCTAAACTTAAGCAAGAGCAAGTCACTGCACGAATGCATGTTGGGGGAATAACTTGTTAGGCAGTAGCTCTGCAGAATGAAAAAAGTTTGGGGTCACCATCGCTCAAAAGCAAATGTGACTCCACAGCAACACATTACTGCTGAGGGGAAAATTAAAATGCTCAATCAAGTCATATCAGGATTTATGAACTGGAATGTAGCATGGAAAACAAGTAACTTGTTTAAGTGACCTTTTACCCTGATGTTGTGCTTAGTTCTAAGCACTGCACTTAAATTGTTGTAAAAAAAAAAAAAAAGTGAAGGTTAGTCCAGAAGAAACCAATGAGAATAAGAGATTAATGACACACTACTTTTGAGATAGGACTGAAAAATATATAGGTTGTGTAACCGAAGTAAGATTATTGGGAGAAGAATAATCTTGAAATAAAAAAGTTTGTTGTCTTGAAAAAAAGCAGACAATTTCTCCTTGTCATATCTGAAGTCCTAACAGATATTAGTATGCAGGAATAGTTGAAAAGATTACAACATCCTGTGGTTCTGTATCCTCTTAAGTTATAGGCATGTTTTGAAACAGAACACATTATTCCCTAAATGGATGGGGTTTTATTTACAAGAAATTTTTGTGTATTCTATTGTGTGTATATATATATATATTAAGGAACGGATAAGGAAAATGGCATTCAATCAGATCACTGAATGTTCCTTTTTGGAATCAGGTCTGCGTAAACATGATGTCTGCTTTTTGATTACGGTACGTCCCACGCAACCTTATGGCACCAAGTTTGACCGACGACGACCTTTTGTTGAGCAAACTGGCCTGGTATATGTCAGAGGCTGTGAAATCCAGGGCATGTTGGATGAGAAAGGACGTGTTATTGAAGAAGGTATGATATACCAAAACTTGTTTGAAAGTTTGGGGTTTTTTTCTCTTTTTGTTGTTGTTCTTAACAGCCTAATCATTGACTTGCTTCTCTTTTAAGCAATGCTCATTGAATTCATTACCTACTTGAAAAAAGTACAAACTGAACAAACCAGTTCCATAAGCAGCCTGAGAAAGGTTAACTAGTTTCCTCTGGTAAAATCTGATGTAATTAGATTAATTAAATAAATCCAGTACACTTTGGTTTTAGGAATAAAATAGCTTATATTCAAGAACTCCTATTAGAAATGGGATGAAAACATGAAATAAGAATGTTTGTAACACCATGCAGAAATTAGTTTCATCATATGAATTTGTCTAAATTTCATTTCAGGAACAATTATGGATCACTTATTTGAATGATAATCTGCTTTTAGCACTCCTTCAAATTCTAATCTTACTGTTTCATTATGGGCAGGACCTGAACCCAAACCAAGGCTTAAAGGGGATTGCCGAACATACAGAGTATTTCTGGACCCAAACCAGTATCAACAAGACATGACCAATACAATCCAAAATGGAGCAGAAGATGTTTATGAGACATTTAATATAATAATGAGAAGAAAACCAAAAGAAAACAATTTCAAGGTAAAGTACTTGCTCATTGACTCTTAGGATAAGAGTTCACTGGAATATGCCAGCAGTACTGAGACATGGTCATTTTAGATGCATGTAGTTAGGCTTCTTAGGTCGTGTTGGATCACTTCAGGAAGTTAGAGCATTTCAGCTGGTGATAACTTCCCCCTGCAGGTAAGTGGTGAAGTAACTGGAAATCAGAACACTCCTACTTCACTTGAGTATATAATAAAACAATAGTTTATAATTTCAGTCTTTTAACAGGTAGCCTACTGATTAGCTGTGTTTGTCCTTTTTGAGGATTGAGGGAGTATGTGGAATGTTTGTGTTACCTGATGTAATAGTGGACTGTAGGAAAAGGAGGAGTAACTAGTCAAAAGGTGAAAACCAGAGAAACCTGTTAGCTCTTGGGAGCATCACTGTATCAGTTTCTTACTGGGCCTTAGAGGATGTCAGATGAGATTTTTTTAGCACTGATACATTTGATAGTCCTTATAGATATTGTATGCTAACTGGAGCTTTGTAGATTGAATGGTGCTTTTTTCCCTGCCCTAAAAGTTTTCACACAGTTCCAGTGCATGATTCTTTAGCATTTTACTTGGGTATTCATTGTCAGGAGAGCCTTCAAGTAATTTGGTCAGAGTTCAAAATAAACCTGTTGCTAATGCTTTATGATACTGTATATTGCCTATAAGTAATATCAAAATTATGCACACAACATTAATTCAGTTTTGCAAATAAATTCAACAAATGCTGTTTTCAGGAAGCTTATCAATACCTTAGCTTTCCTTACTCTCTGTTAAAGCAAGAAGAGGAAAGTTTTCCAGGAAAGTTGAAATGTGTGTATGAGTTTCTAGAATTGTGAATTGACATAAACTTAACTTTGGCCAAGTGGTCTGTGTTGCCCTTAGTAAACTTTTTTGATCAGGTGGCATAATTACAGAATCATAGAATCATTTAGGTTGCAAGGCAACTCTGGAGATCTAGTCCAAGCCCCCTGCTCAAGCAGAGTCACCTGGAGCAGGCTGTCCAGAACCATGTCTAGCTGGGTTTTTAATATCTCCAAGAATTAAGAATCCAAAACTTCTCTGGGCAGCCTCTTCTGGTGCTGAATTGTCCTCACAGTAAAAAGAGTGTTTTCTTGTGTTCAGATGGAATTTAATGTCTGTTAATTTGTGCCCATTGTCTCCTGTCCTGTCACTGGACACTACTGAGAAGAGTCTGGCTCCTTCATCTTCATTTCCTCCTATCAGGTATTTATCACATTGATATGATACCCCGAGCCGTCTCTTTTCCAGGCTGAACAGTCTCAGCTCTCTTGACCTCTTCTTATATGAAAGATGCTCCAGTCCCTTAATCATCTTTGTGGCCCTTGCACTGGACTTGCTCCAATAACTCCATGTCTTTTTTTTTTTATTGAGGACCCTAGAACTGCACACAGTGCTCCAGATTCAGGGTTAGTAAGCAATTCAGAGGAACCTGGAGAAGCTTGAGAAGTGGGCCCATGTGAACCTCATGAGGTTCAACAAGGCTAAGTGCAAGGTCCTGCACCTGGGACAGGGCAACCCCCAGTATCAATACAGGCTGGGGGTGAATGGATTTGAGAGCAGCCCTGCAGAGAAGTACTTCAGGGTACTGGTGGATGAAAAGCTGGACATGAGCCACCACTGTGTGCTTGCAGCCCAGAAAGCCAGCTGTATCCTGGGCTGCATCAAAAGAAGCATGGCCAGCAGGTTGAGGGAGGTGATTCTTCCCCTCTGCTTTGCTCTGATGAGATCCCACCTGCAGTACTGTGTTCAGCTCTGGAGTCCTCAGTACAAGACAGACATGGACCTGTCGGAGTGGGTCCACAGGAGGGCCACAAAAATGATCAAAGGGCTGGAACACCACTCCTGTGATGAAAGGCTGAGAGTTAATGTTGCTTGGCCTGGAGAAGAGAAGGGTCTGGGGAGACCTTATTGCGGCCTTTCACTACTTAAGGGGGACTTACAAGAAAGATGGGGACAGACTTTTTAGCAGGGCTTGTTGCGGTAGACAAGGGGTAATAGTTTTAAACTAAAAGAGGGTAGATTCGGGCTAGATAAAAGGAAGAAATTTTTTACAATGAACATCGAAACACTGGAACAGGTTGCCTGGAGAGGTGGTAGATACTGTGTCCGTGGAAACATTCAAAGTCAGGTTGGATGGGGCTCTGAGCAACCTGATCTAACTGAAGATGTCCCTGCTCAATGCAGGGGGGTTGGACTAGATGACCTTTAAAGCTCACTTCCAACCCAAACCATTCTATGATGCTATGATTCAGCCTCAACAGTGCCGAGCAGAGAGGAAGGAGCACCTCCCTTGACCTGCTGGCAACTTCCTAAAGCAGCACAAGATACTGTTGGCCTTTTTTGCTGTGAGGGTACATAATTTTGTATACCTGAAAATATTTCTTGTATGCGTGCTTAGTTTCTTTGCTGTTAGATCATTTAGACCTTTGAATCCTTAATGTTGCTTGAGTTTTCCATTATGAAAATGCAACATAAACAAAAAACTGCTTTTCTTTTGGTGCCTTAAAATCATGCATTGCATAATTGAAGTGATTTTCATTTTAAAGGATTCTGCAGCAAGTTCTGTGCAGATGGATGAAGAGGGAGGCAGGAAGAATTGTGACTTTTTCTTTCCTGTATTTGGAAAGATGCCTCTAGTGTAAAACAATAGCTTGCAGTCTGCACAGAGCATTCTGGTGCCATCCAGCTGTGGTACAGTGGAAGTACTTCACAGAGTCCTTTATAACTTTACATTAACAATCAGTTCTGGGTTGGTTTTTTTTAATGTTATGCATCTGCGGCAGGTTCATTTTACATTATAAGTACAAATGCTCTCAGCCAAAGCCTGTTGGTGTGCCAGCACTATAGATGTGTTTTTTATTCACGTATGTATGCGCTTTTGTGTAGTCAGAAGGAAAGTGCTGCAGTGAATACTTAAGCTTGCTCAGCATTACTGTTAGATGTGAGTGTAGCTTTCAAATTTGTACTGTGTGCTTGCAGCTAATTTACAGGCAAATCGCAATGCAGACCATTCTATGCTGGTTTTTACTTAAGTATCATGTATTCATTTGTCAAGACAAACTAAGATATTTCCAGATCTATTGCATCGCTACCAGTTTGGGTGCAAGTGTTCCATGTAATTTGCAAAGCCTTCTAACTTCAGCTGGATAAAAGAAAACAAGGTATCACTGTTTAGTGTTGATAGTGTATTGAGCAGATAGAAGGCAGCTTGAAGTTTTAAGCTGAGCTTGTAGGAGAGAAGACAACAGAACTCTTGTGCAGTCTTAGTAAATTAAGCAGATGAGACTGCAGGGGAAGTGCAAATACAATGTGTTTGCTGGAGGTGACACCACTATGTCACTACAGTTGGTCAGCAGTGTTAGTTCTTACAAGAACTAATTTACTATTTTTACATGTATACGTGTTAATTTTTGAAAAGCTGAAGCGAAGTTTTTGTGGTGTAAAAACAGCACATTGGCTATTAGGGACATATTTCTTAAACTTTCCTCTGAAAAACTGATCATTTAGATTTAGAAATGCTACCTGAAGAAGCCACATTTTTCAATTTATTTGTGCTTTTCTTAGCACAAATTTATTACACTATGCTTAATATACATTTAAGCTGGAAACACTTGTTTTATATTTGCAACAAAAATATAAATATTCTTAGTTAATATGGGACTTGTCCATCAGTATATCTTGGGCCTTTGAAGTAATTGGAGAACCTTCAGGCTTCAGAAATTAAGTGCAGGACCTCTCTGGTCCTGCAGGTCACATACTAAAATGTTTGTAAGACCAAGAGCAAGAAGAAATAAACTACATGCCTTGGAGAGCCAATGGGAGAGGAGGTTTCTGCAGTGGCTTGTAGGCATCAGGTAAGATACTTTGAGCCATCCCCTTTATTATAAAATGGGGCTGAGCTTCAGAGTATACTTTGTGTCACAGTGATACTTTATGCCAGCTGTATTATCCCACACAGGTTCACTTCTTCTAACAGCTGGGAATTTGACTATCCAGAGGTTCCTGTACAAGGAGAGACCTGCTATGATATGTTTCCTTGGTACGAGAATTAAATTTGAAATGGCAGGAGCCATTCTACTGTTGGACAATCAAGCACCCTTTTTAGATAAGGAAAGGACGGAGCATATAACTTTACATCAATCATAAATTTTATAGTGCTAAGTTGCCTTTGAGTTAATAACTTTATAGAGCTATCACAGAATCCACAGCGTGGTTGAGATTGGAAGGAACAGAATTACAGATTTACAGAATGGTTGAGGTTGGAGGGACCTCTGGAGATGATCTAGTCCAAGCCCTGCTGAAACCAGAGTCAGCTAGAACAAGTTGGTCAAGATCTTGTGACTTTGAACAGTTGGAATTGGATATCTCTAGTGATGGAGACTGTATAACCTGTTCCAGTGTTTAATTACCCATACAGGAAAAACTTTTTCATGTATTTAAGTGGAATTTCCTGTATCTCAATTTGTGTCCATTGCCTCCTGTCCTTTCACAGGGCACTACTGAGAGGAGCCTGGGTCCATTGTCATTAATTCCTCCCATTGTTTTTTTTAATACAGACTGATAAAATTCTTCACCACCCCTTGAGTCTTCTCTTCTTGAGGCTAAACAATCCCAGCTCTCTCAGCGTCTCATAGAGCAGATTCTCCCATCCCTTAATCATCTTAGTGGCCCTTTGCTGGACTCATTCCAGTACGTCTGTCTTCTGTCCTGAGGAGCCCAGCATTGGACACGGCACTCCAGATATGGTCTCACCCATGCTGAGTAGAGGGCAAGAATCAGAACCTTTATAGAGGTTGACTGCTTAAGCAGGAATGATGATCACATTACTTTGATTCCTTGAATGATACAACACAAGCAGGAAAAGCACAGAGAATCCTACCCTTTGGAGCTGGATATGTAAATTTAGACTATCAGAATAAAATTCCATACTTTGTTTTGGCTGACTATTCTTAACAAGATTGGAATTTGGAAGATGTGTATTATATCCTGGTCTGGACTGCTGATGCCCTATCTTTGACATCCATTTGTGTCCGTGTTTGTTGGTGTAGTAAGTTGGAGGATCTGGAAATCAGTGCAGATTTCAGATCCTGTGTTTCTTCTGCTAAAGAGCAGAGGGTCCTAATACCAAGTTTCAAGTACGGTGGTTGTTGGAAGACTTGCCACTGAAGTAGCCCTTTAACAGGAAGGCTAAAGTTCAGCTACCTCTTAGTTAAAATGCACACACCCTGTGCAAGCCCAGGGTCTGAGGCACTGGTGTTTTCATGGGAGGGGGAAAGGAGAGAAGATACTGTTATAATCACAGATGAGTAGAGAGATTAGTTTGGGAATGAAGAGCAAGCTTTTGGAGGGAAACTTAAGCTGGCTGCAGGGATGAAATTTATAGGGTTAAAAGAGAAACATTAAGCTGCATGAGGGTCTTTTATGCCCCCCCCCCCCCAGGTGTTCTGGGATGAAAACTTTACTGATGATTATGGTCCTCTTTAAGAACTATATAGTTTGACACTAGTGTTTTGTTGCATATATACACTATATATATTGACTCCATCTGACCAAACACCTGTCGATTAAAGACTGTTGTATGCTAGCATCTTAGAATAGACTTGATTAGTCTTCAGTATCTCATGTTTTCTTGGTAAAAAGTCAATCTCTCCAATCATATTGTTTTCTATTTTTCTGATTTGCAGGCTGTTCTGGAGACTATTAGGAATTTGATGAACACAGATTGTGTTGTTCCTGACTGGCTACATGACATCATTCTTGGATATGGAGATCCAAGCAGTGCACACTATTCAAAAATGCCAAATCAGATTGCAACTCTGGATTTTAATGACACTTTCCTGTCCATTGATCACTTAAAAGCTAGCTTTCCTGGATACAACATTAAAGTGACTGTTGACAATCCTGTTCTGCAAATACCCCCCTTCAGGTGATCTCAAAATTTCAAATACTGCTGGCTTGATATTCTTGCTGAAGTGTGTTGTCAAGTGGAGTTGAGTTCAGTTGTTGAAGGGATGTTCTCTTTCTTTTAAGAAAAAGACTTCAGCAATTGAGTTTCACAGTGCATAGCATTGGAGAATAGTTTCTTCACCTGGACTGAAGAAACTATATCTCTTTTCCCTTAAAAGTTAATGAGAATTGAAATATGTTTCCTTTTGAAGGAATAGATCTGACTGGGGCTAAAAGATGGCTTCCTTCCCCTTCCTGCACAAGTCAGCTCTTACCATGGCCAAATTGAATCTTGAAAAGCAGGGAGGTAATCTTCCATGCTTTTTTGAAACACTGGATGTAGAATATGTGTGGAGAAGACACTAACACTATAAGATGATATAAAAATAGTCTGAAGGTATCAAGACAAGATACCACGCACAATTTCCCTCGATGACCTAGTGTTCATTTTCAGTTCATAGATTAAAATACAGATATTCCTATTTATGAAGAGCTATTGCTCTTCCTACTTCTGCATTTGTCCTGTAAAGAGACTAAGATTATTGCTGTTAAAGTTGTCTGCATTGTTATCTCAAGATAATTGGATAGCCATTGGAATTCCTTCACTGTGATTTGTTTCTGAATTAGAGAAGCTTGCTAACATGCTACGGAGGGCTACAAAAAAAATTGAAATGGGAAGATAAAAGGCTTCATGTGCTAGAGCAGTTTAGAACATTGACATATCTTCTGTATTAAAAAAAAAGTGTGCATCAGTTCTAGAACAAACTGAAGTTATTACTGCTGAACATATAGTGCTGGTGGCTTTCTATTATAACTTTACTCCTGTCCCTTCCATTTTCATTTCTGAACTCTTTGCCTCCAGTGTTTTTCCAGCTGGTTCTCAGCACTGCTCCTAGATTTTCAAAAAGACCACTTTTGATATACTTTTTGTCAAATATGCTTTCTTAAAATCAGCTTCATCAGTTTATTTGTCATTCTTTTCTTTATCCTCATTAATACTTCGTTGTTTGCAACTCATGTTTCCCTATTGTGTGAAAGTTTGTCTTAATGGGGACAAAAAAATCTTTTTGTATAAACTTCTAAGACAGTCTGGTATCATAGTGAACGTGTTGAAGTGTAGTCTTAAATTATGTGTTACAGGATAACTTTCCCAATAAAGGGAGGCAAAGGAAAGAAAAGAAAAGAGGATGGGAATGAAGAAAAACCTGAAGAAGCTAAAACACTGATTGTAGAGCCTCATGTCATTCCAAACAGGGGACCATATCCATATAATCAACCAAAACGGTAATAAATGGATGAGAACTTGTTTACAAATGGTGATACATGCATAGCAGTTAATTTTCAGAAATACTTAAAAAATAATGTTGTTGATTGTAAACAGAATGTCATTTTGATTTCATTACCAAAAGAAGACTTGAATATGAGGCTGTTTTGTTTTATATTTAAATCAAACTATTCTATTATTACCTCTCTGTTAAAAAATTTCCTTGAAGAACAATGAGAAATACTGTCTCTTAGTATTGTGTCAAGACTTGTCATACCTAAATAATTTGACAGCATTCTGAGCAAATAATAATTAAAGACAGTCTTTTCAATGGGATGATTTTGTTGTCACCTGACCAACGTGATTTACTGTCTTGCTTAGAAATTGCAAGATTGCCGTGTCTATAAAGGTAGTTTTAATATTGGTTTAATTTATATAAGAGTTTGCAAGCATGTAGTTCTGGAGAAACTTGTCGCCAATGAATTTAAATCAAACTTGTTAAAACAATTTCTTTTATCAAAACTGTTGGCAAAATCTATCAATTCTCTGTTCTTGTTTTGCTTTGTTACAGCAATACAATTCAATTTACCCATACCCAGATTGAAGCTATACGTGCAGGAATGCAGCCTGGGCTGACTATGGTAAGAATATTTTTAAGGGTTTTATACTCTTATTTATTTGATTCTGGCTTTAGGTACATTCAGTGAAATACCAGTAATGCCCATTTCTGTAGCCTTCCTGAGGTTACTTCTATTAATAGTTTAAAAATATGGAAAATTAACATATTCATGTTCATGTTCATTCATGTTCAACATCCTCCCATCTTCACAAAATCATACAGAAACACATTTGATCTCTGTATAATAGTATTCTGTGTTTCAGTGGCTGAAGTCTTTCCACAACAACTGAATTTACTTTTTCAGTGGTTGGATTGCTAGTTTTAGACTGTAAAGCTCTTGCCACGTCTGCTGTTTTTAGCTGTTTTAAATTACTTGCATCATTTTCGTTCGATCTAACTCCGTTAAAGGAAATGAAAGTCATTGAATTGTCTTCAGGGAGCTTTTTTCTGCTGTCTTGTGAAATGTAATGTGCAATCCTTTATATCCTATTGAATTCTAGAACTAAGAAGTTGCAAACCAAACCAAAGCTGTAGATTTGTTATGAAAATAATTTCTGATCAGTGAGTTTCTGCAAAGGTCATTAAGGTTTACCACTCTCAGTTAGACTTTGACTGCAAGTACCTGTCTCCCAATGAAGTACAGTCTATCCTGGTAGTGACTCAGTGGAATATCTGAATGACTTTTCTCTGATACTCCTAATTTCTTCTTGCTCTATATAGGCAATAATGCTAATTTTTAGGGTTTTGTATTGGTATTCATTAGTACCATAATCTTCCTCCTCCCCTTCCTCCTTATGTTTTACCACTCCCTATACACTCTGTAGCTAGCACACAAAAGATAAAAGGCAAAGGAAAAAATAAACTTCATTAGAATTGTATGCCTTTTGTCCCTGCCTGCCTAAGTGTGCTGAAATTAGTAGCGTTGTAAATGTTACCTGAGTTCTTGGCAGTGTTTTTGAGTGTAGTATGTTTTCTAGTAGAACACAGCAGAACTTTCTGGTTGTTATAGAGTATCAATGTTAAGATCTATTTAGAAATGAAAGCTCTTTTTTTGAATGCTGTGGAAATGCCACGGTGATAGATGCTTTAAATTTGGCTATTAAACAATGTTGGAAGGGGGTTTTTGGAATGATTTGAACTGCTGGGTTTTACATAATTAGAGTGTTTGTCTAAGATACCCACATGGGTGTGTAGGAGTGTTGTTTTATATCAGTAGCATTGTCAATAAGAAAGAAGATTGAGAAATTAAAATCTTCATCACCATTTTGTAGTGTATAATAGAGACCCCCTCTCTAGTACTTTGTGTCTTAAAGTTACCTAGTTTTTATTTTGTCTTTTTTTTAATAGTATTGCATACTGTTCATTAGTATCATGTGTATCTTGTATAATGCATTACAAACTACCATCTACCTCACTTTTGGAGGGCTTTAAAGAAGATAAGTAACTTCCTGTGCCTGGTACTCCAGCTTTCATAAATATTTGAGATGTTCATTTATATAATTTGAACTTTTCTACTAAAACTGAATTTGTTTATGTTTTAAGAGGTTAGAGAATGAGAGTTTGTTAGGTCAAAAAACAGTGATGAAGTCAGCTTTTTGTTTTTGAGGATGTATTTCTGATTTTTTTTCTTATTGCATCACCCACTTTTTTTTCAGGGAAAGAAGGCAGACTGATAAAATATTTACATAATACAGGCCTATGTTTTATTTTCTGTCATTATGTCATGTATTTCTGTCTAATATTTTTGAGAATTACAATCTTACTTGCTTTTGAATCCAGTAATCAATGAGATTCATTAAATAAAGCAAGTGTGATTTCATAGCAATTCGTAATTTTATGTCTCGATACATATGAAACCTGCTATTCTGTGCTTCTTAATGCTGAGCAAATTACTTTAAGATGCTTTATAATACTTGGATACTTTTAAAATTTCTCAGGTGTCAATTTTGGAATGTTATTGGTATAATTAAGCCTATAAACCCATTAGATGTCAGCATTATTTCTATATCATCAGTTGTAGATTTTCTGAGTAAATAAAAAGATTGGAATCTTTTTTCTGTTCTTTACATCTGCCTCACCTTACTTTCTTTGCAATCGTGTGTTTTGATGCTCTTTTCACTATTTCCCTTATGTTTAGGCTGTCCTGAGGTTAAAAAGCCTTTTTTTTTCTGAGGAGGTCTGTTTTCATGGGTTGTGAAACATAATAGTACTTCATATGCTGGATTACCATATTCCTCTTAGGCAGGAATCTGCATTAGCATTGGGCTAAGTCTTTCATGGTACATGTATGTGTTCTTGAAATTCACAGAAGCCAGCAAGAAATTGTACATGAAACAGATTTTTTTTGTTGTTGTTAATATATGATGTCAGTGTCTTGAGATTGTTCTGGTTTTTTCCCAACTGGCTATATTTCTGTATTGTGCAATATTCTGATAAATTGTGTGTTGATATTTTGACAACAATTTGTTTGTTTGTTTTTTAGGTAGTGGGTCCACCTGGTACTGGAAAAACTGATGTAGCAGTCCAGATAATATCCAATCTTTATCATAATTTCCCAGAACAACGAACTCTTATAGTTACCCACTCTAATCAGGTAAAGTGTCAGTCATGTAGGAAATTTTCCTGTAATTAAAACCAAGAACAGCAGCAGATATTGAGATCAGTAGTTTGGCAATTGCAACTGTCTCTTAACAATGAAAACTTGAGTTGGCTTGTGTGCAATTTTGCCAGTTTCATAATGTTTGTAGTTCTGAGCGATTTATGAGAAGTTTTCAATATATTTAACTGGTTGGGGATAGAAATTAGGAGGTATTTTGAAAAAGTACCTGCATAGTCCTTACAGTTGCACATTCACTGCATGCAAGCCAGATTTTTGCTAACTAGCTTTCTCAGACTCTGTGCTTCATGCTTTTAAGGGAAGGCCTCTTCAGCTGAATGCTTGCTTCCCATTCATAAGAAATGGAGTCTGCCTCTTAATTCTCAAGCATATATAAAATAAGAATAATAATGGTAAAAGTCTTAAAGATTCTTACTCTAAATCTGCATCTGGTTTGGAAGGATTTGTTTGGAAACCAGGGTCATCTATTTCCTGGTCTCCCTAATTAGCCTAGCCTAGCTCAGTTATGAGGTATTTTAACTGAACATACTGCTTTGAAAACTTTTCATCTTTTTCCATCAAAGCAAGATCAAGCACTTAGGCTGTTGATCAAAGAATGGTGGATGGGGCTTCATTTTGGTGAGGAGTTACAACCTGAAATATTATAGGCTAGTGTACAGTGGGTTGCGGGAGAGTAACAGGTAGTGAAATTGAGAGAAAGGGTTGAGAGCATGTCCGTTGAGGAGAAAAGGAAGGAAATAATTCAAGGCAGGTAGGAGACTCTTCTTACCAGACAAGACTTATGTGAGAACATGAACTTCAATTGCAGTTCAGGAAATAAATTATATCTCAGCAGGGTTTGTTCCCTGTGCATTGATGCTGTACTTGTAACAGGTTTTGCATGACTTCCAGCAGACTTGAAGTTCAGGTGGAGCTTGCTCATGTTTATTCTTAGTTTCATTATTTGATGATCCAGTGCTTATAAACTTAATCCTTTGCAAAACACTGAATTGGACAGTTGATATTAAGCTGTTAGGGAATTGAAGAGTTTAAGGCAGGAGACATAGCACACCTTGAAGTTTAGTTCAGCAAAACTTACTTATCCATATGGAATAGAGTCTCAGCACCTGCCAGTCAGTACCAGATCACACTCTTCTAATGTACAGTAAAAGTTAAATGGTTTAAAGTCATTCAACAAAATCAATGTTTGCAAAGTGTGCTTCTTTATATAATAATAATAGCTTTATCAACTAAATTAACTATGTGATAGAATAAAATCTTAAAATCATTTCAAAATCATAAAATAAAATTTAATTGTTATATGAAGTATGCAAATACAAGCATTTTAGTAGGCTAATTTCCTTCTTGTCAAGGTTAAGAGCTCTAGTTTCACTATTAACGTCATGTTTGCTTTGGCTTCCATTTATACCAAAATAGGCGTAATTTCCTAGCTGGCTTACCACTAAGTCTTCAGTTTTCCTCTGCAAGAGCCTCTGAATTTCTAAAAACTACCTTTTCTCCTGTTCTTGTCAATCTTTAGGCCTTGAACCAACTGTTTGAAAAAATCATGGCCCTAGACATTGATGAGCGCCACCTCCTGCGTCTGGGTCATGGAGAAGAGGAATTGGAGACGGAGAAAGATTTCAGCAGGTGAGGAAGGTGGTGCTAATGATAAACTTGATTGCATAAACTTTGTAGCAAGATGTATGTGCTGAATCCATTCTACCTCCCTTGTAAATGAGCAAGGAGCTGTGCTTGACACATTTTACCTTTCTCCTATTATTGAATCCCAGTAATGCAGAGTGCACTTGTTTTCAATACAGGGTTAAGTAATTTTGGTTCTTACTCAGCAGAGAAACTGTGTTCCCTTGAGAATCCAAAGGTGGAATCAGGCAGCTGCTTGTTTACAAACTCAACTGCTTGAATAAAAGTAGTTCATTATATTCTGGGCCCATATACACTTTATAGAATTAATCCATTTGTGAGAGGAAGTTGAATAATAAATGTAGGTTTTTGCAGTTAATGAGTTTTTTGTACAAATATTATATCACTTCTACTGGCATGGTGAATATTGCATTAATAAATATAACCATGAAATTAAACTTTCTGCTTTTAATTCTTCAGAATTTTGCTTAACTACAAAGTTGCTTATTTCATAGGTAAATAACACATTTTGAAGAGTACATACATAAGGAAAGCTGTCAACTCTGTATCAGTACAAAGACTTAAGAACCTGTTCTTGTAAATATTTGTACGTTTGTTATGTGTTAGTCCAATTGATGTCAGTTGGATTACACACATTAATAAATGTGAGCTGGGTTATAATGGTTGTGCACTGGAAATAACTGAACTGTCCCAGTACTGGCTTATTATAGCAATACTTTGACTTCAAAAGCTGTAGTAAAAATTATATATAGTCACTAGAAGCTACCCATATATGCACAGCTGAGTTTCATTTAGTAAGATAAATACCTGTGATTTTATTTTTTTTTTTTTTAGTGAAATGATGCTGTGGCAGATATTTGTTTAGTGGTATTCATGGTTAAGTATATTCCTGGAACAGCAGTGCTCATCATTAAAAGGAGTTTTCTTTGAGACTCTCTACATTGTCTATTTTCATTCTTTTTCAACGTAACTCCAGACCTACAAGACATTACTGCAAGTCCTATGGGTTCTGGCAGTTTGGTAGGGAAGGATAAGGGTTGAGGAATATATTTGAAGGTGGGCTGCACTACTGTGAAAAGAGAAGTTTACTTCCCATATTCATTTTGTTTGGTTTTAGGTAGCTTTTAAGTTAATGATTTTTCTGTGTCAGGCTGGTTTAGAGGGCACAGTACTGCTTAAGGAATTTCTGCTGCTTGCAAGCTTCGTGTTCCTTTTTTGCTCTCTCTGCAGGCACAGCCAAGTGGGGCAGGGGGCATAAGAATGTAAGGTGGACAGGAGCTGATTAAACTGGTACTGTCACTTAAACACAAAGGGAATCACAGCTAAAGAAAATTTTTGTAGCGATGAACAAATACTTAAAAGAGAACATATGACTTCAATTGTGAGAAATAAGAGGATGTTGGAAGTGTGAGGAAAAAAAACCACAACTGGTTGCAGTCACTTGTAATTATAATGGATTAGTTTGTTGAAGAAAAACTAGTATTCCAAGGATCTTAATTGTCATAGTTCCTGAAGAACCTGTTTTTTCCAGCTGTGAACAATATTGTGTTCAGTTGTGTCTTAGTAAATTCAAATCTCTAGCTTTAACTACTCCCACCCTTTTAAATAAGACAGTAGAACCCATTGTGATTACCAGGGATTGTGTCATTTCTTTTTCTGTGCAGAAAGCATATTTTATGAGTAGTAAGTTTAATAAGTACTTGAAAGTTAGCCTTTATTTACTTTTGAGCTTTTAACTACATCTGCATTTTTGAAAGTGTTCTGTTCCTCTCACTTCTTTAATTCCACCCATTTATACCACTGTTTAATTTGTTTTCTTTTTTAGAAAATGTGATTCATTGATTTTTTTTGTTGTTGTTCTTGTACTGCTTCTGAGAGTGGGGGGAGTGCATGGAATAAGAAATTGATTTTTTTAAAGGAGAAAAATTGGGCTTGAATTGTTTAGGAGGAGGAAGAATGGAAGGAATAGGTTACAAACTAATCATAAAAGTCATAAAAGTTACTCAACAGGCAGCTATGAGTACAGGATCCAGACCTGTCTGTTAAGGTGGGCTAATCATTAGTGCAAGACACTTTGTGTATTGCCAAAGTCAGCCAGTCTTATCATACTGAAACTTCCAGTATAGGTTCTATTTATGATGGTCCATACACTTGTTACACAAATACAAGCAAGTTATACGTGTAGTGTATCATAGTTCCTAAACAGTACTCGGAAGTAATGTTTTTCTTCTTTACAGGTACATCATGAGAATGTATTATTAACACTTATGAAACTTTTGTTGAAGTGATAGGATAAAAGGAGCTTTTTCTACAGTAATGGCTCTTGCATGGCTTTGTAAACTATTAGGGCTCAACTGATAGAAATAGTCAGCATGTAGCAAATTCTTGCTTTTTTGGAACTGGGTAGTAGTTGTGGGTTTTGAGGGGGTAGTGTTGGGGTTTTTTGTGGACTCTCATGATACTTAAATGAAACAGTTTTGAGTTAAAAATATTTGAATATGAATTATGTTATATTTAATCCATTTTGTAGGTATGGAAGAGTTAATTATGTGCTGGCTCGAAGACTTGAACTTCTGCGAGAAGTTGGACGATTGCAAGAGAGTCTTGGAGTCCCAGGAGATGTTTCTTACACTTGTGAAACAGCTGGACACTTTTTCTTATACCAAGTAAGGACTGAAATACTTCTGCAGAGACTATATGACCTCAATATGTTATGAAACACTTTGTAAATATTTGAGTGAATTTTTCAGAATTGGGTCTAAAAAAACCCACATTTTCTTTGGTGGTTCAAAATACAATAACAGCTAAAGCTATAATTGCAACATTACTTACATGCATTGCTATTGTTTTAAATCCTGCCTGATGACTCACCAATTGGAAGGCCAGCATTGCTACTCTTTATGGCTGCTGGCAAAGATTCTAACCTGAAGTTTCTCCTTCAAATAGGAAAATCTGTGGGCAGCTTTACATTTTGGACAAGCATTAGAGCAGCTACTTGATAGTCCTGCTAGAACGCTTTTATGGTGTTAAATGCCAATGTGAAATCGGATGCATAGTATACAAAACGGTGGTTTTCTGTATATTGTATATCCCTCATTTCCCTTCCATGTATTTTTCAGTGACATGGTCTACTTTAGCAATTAGTGTGGCTTCAGCAGACTTGTACAGCGGTACTTAGGATCAAATGCATACGCTGTATATGTTTTTACAGAAGTTAGTCTGGGCTAGCTATGGTGTGGGCCTAAACATTAAATGGACATTAGGTGTTGGAGAGTGCTAGGAGCACTGCTAGAGCTCATCTTCTGGTTCAATATTCTCCCAAAGGAATCCCACTCGGTATTTAAAGTACTGTAAGTGGAGGTAAGCAAGAGATTTGCTTCTTTGTTGGGTTTATGTGGCAAGGTTTTGGTAGCAGCAGGCTGCAGGGGTGATCTCTGAGAAGAGACGAGGGGCCGCCCTGTGCTGGACACAGCCAGCTCCAACAGACCCACTGCTGGCCAAAGCTGAGCCCATCAGTGTCACTGGTGGTGCCTCTGTGAAAACATCTTTGAGAAGAGGTCAAAAACCACTTTGCAGTAGCTGGGGGCAGAGGGGTGTGAGAAACAACTCCACACATCAAGGTCAGAAGGAAAAGGAGGGGCTGGAAGTGATCCAGGCAACAGAGCAGAGATTTCCCCCATAGCTCATGGAGAGGACCATGGTGAAGCAGGTTGTCCCCCTGCAGCCCATGGAGGACCATGTCAGAGCAGATATCCACACTGCAGCCCTTGGAGGACCCCATGCTGGAGCAGTTGAATATCCCCTGAAGGAAGCTGCAGCCTATGGAAAGCCCATACTGGAGCAGGGGAGAAGTGTGAGGAGGAAGAGGTGGCAGAGATGCAGTGTTATGAACTGGAATGACAAGCCCCATTCCTCCTGCACTGCTTAGGGTGGGGAGGAGGTAGAAGAGTTGGGAATGAAGGAGTGAAATTGAACTTGGGAAGAAAGAGGGAGTGGAGAAGAAGGGTGGTTTTGTCTTTTGTTTCTCACCATTGTACTCTATTTTTAATCGGCAATAAATCAGTTTTCCCCAAGTTAAGTCTGTTTTGCCTGTGATGGCGCTTGCTAAGTGATCTCCCTGTCTTTATCTCAACCCATAAGCTTTTCCACCTTATCTTCTCCCTGTCCTGTTGAGGAGGAGTGAGAGATGATGGGTGGGAGTCTAGCAGCCAGCCAAGGTCAACCCACCACAGCTTCAAAAATGTCATTCTGATACAAGGTTAAATGCTAATTTAGACATAACTCGCTTTTGTGATAAATTTTTTTTTTAATACTATGTGTGCAAGACTACACCTTGCCAATGACTTTATGATATAAAAACATGTCAGTATGACACTCGTTTGCCATAGGTAATGTCTCGTTGGGAGGAGTATATCAGCAAAGTGAAAGTTAAAGGTGGAAAAGTGCCAGATGTTACGGATGTCTCCAGTTTGTTTCCTTTTCATCAGTATTTTGCAAATGCTCCTCAACCAATTTTCAAAGGCAAATCCTATGAAGAAGATATGGAAATTGCTGAAGGGTGTTTTAGACATGTTAAGAAAATATTCACTCAGCTTGAGGTAAGACATATAACTATTAAAGGTAAGTGGATCTGGCTAATCCTATTAAAAAAAAAAAAAAAACAACTTTACACAGTTCCAAAATTCTCCTTTGCCATACATCCGAAAATGAGTATATAGCTCTGGGCAAATTCATTAGCTTGCAAGGATTTCAGGTGAGGATTTCCACCTTTGAGTAATATAGGTATGTTTCACAATAGGGACAAGGGTCTAATCTGGTTTGTTTTTGATCTTGGGAAGCAGCCATTCTGCATGTGTGTTTTCACTGATGTGGTTACTAGGGTTGGTGTGCCTATCACTGCTCCTCTAATCCTCACAGGGTCTTTGTATTTACAGTGAATTGCCTTTAATCAGATAACCGAGAAGTAACTTAAACAGATTGTCTTCTATATTTCCCAGAATTGCTTGAGAAGCTTTTAAAAGTTGGGGTGAAGGTGATCTGTGTATCATTTGGTCATATTAACTCTATTGGTCTTTCTAATACTGAATTTGATGTGATGTTATGATGCAGTAAAGTAGGAAACAAGAAGATACAGTAAATCAAAATTTTGCAGGTTTCTGAGAGGGTTCCTTAGAATTAATTGAATAATTATCAGCAAATTTATATATACATACAGGTTGCAGAACTCTTTGTGTTTTTTAAAGATTGTCTTTTGAAATGCTGTTGTTTCCAGGTTTAGCATTAAAAAAAAAATTATTCAGATGGGATTGTTAACAGTAGATATCTTCATAACTTTCTTGCCTAATTATATTAAGAAGGTGGCCAGATAGTTTGAGTGAATACATTTTATAAGCAATAAATTTTTGTATCCTGACTTTCAAAGATTTTCTTTTCTCCTCCATAGGAATTCAGAGCATTTGAACTTCTCCGCAGTGGCCTGGATAGATCCAAATACCTGTTGGTGAAAGAAGCAAAAATCATTGCCATGACTTGTACTCATGCTGCTCTGAAACGACATGACCTGGTTGAATTAGGTTTCAAAGTAATGATTATACTAGTCTTACTACACTAATTGTTTTGGGGGTTTGGGTTCCCCCCTGCCTCATATAAACCTTTTTCTTTCCTAAATCTAGGCAGCTAGATTATTTTGAGTTGTGTTTTTTTACCAGTATGTTTCAATTTGTAATTTTACTGAAGAAAAATTTAACTTCTGTAAGTAAAAGATGAGATCACTTTTAAGTTATTGTTTATACAAAAATGGCTAATAGCACATGTATATAAAGAAAAAGTTAGTTTTGCCATATTAGATGATGAACTGCAGTGATACGATTGAGTAATAAAATAAAGGCAGAATTGGGAAAAAAATGGCCTTTATATAAAAAATGTTTATATAAAAATGAACAGTTTGGGGAAAAAGAACTGTGATGCAATGCTGTTTTCACTCTGCAGTTTTAAACATAGGTAGATATTTAGTACAGACTTTTGTCTCACAAAAAGAAAACAAAAGCCCACCACCGATAATTCTTTCAGTATTATTTTTCTCCGATAATGCACTATATTGGATTGCAAAAGTGCTTCTTTTCTGCTTCAGTGCAAAGATACCAAGTTGGTTTGCTCCACTGCAGAAGGCTTTTCTCTTGCGGATGGGTTATGGCACATGGGAAGCATGTCATGTGGTTCAGTCATGGATTCCTTCTAGATATTTAAGCCCCAATTGGTACAGATAGATCTGCCATTGATGTAGTAGGATTTCACCTTCTGACATATCAGTATTACCAAAAATCCGTTTTGCCTATAAGGTAAAATCCTGCTGTAGCTGTCCTCCCCATCAAAACCCAAATGAGTAATTGATGCTTTTTTTCGGTAGGCTGAATAACGGCATTAATTTGTATTAATTGGTTGATGGACATCTCTTTACTTTTTCATTCTCAGTATGACAACATCTTAATGGAAGAGTCTGCTCAGATTCTGGAGATAGAAACCTTTATACCTCTCCTGTTGCAGGTTAGACCTTAATCATAAAACATATTACAAAAAATAATAAATGAAAGTCTGTGTGCTTGAACAATGTAGAATATTAAAAGAAAAATATCTTGTGCAGAAAGTAACGTAGAACTGATAATTGCCATTTGGTTGGACAGTAAGAACTTTTTTACATTGTTCTACATTAGTTGTTTATCCTTGTTTTTTAATATTATGGAGTAACCTAATAGGTTCTAAATATGTTGCTTTTATTGACTAAATAGTAGGATTAGCAGGCTTTCATTTTGAAAATAAAAAAGCAAAGATATTTATGTAAACTAGGTCCTGGCTTTGTTACTTTCATTCTTTCTCATTTCATAGTGACTACTGCTAATTTTAAATATTAAAATTATTACGTCTTGTTAAATAATGGTTTTGTCTCCCAAGAACGTAAGGCTTACATAATTGCTCTGCATCCTCCTGTCTGCTTGTGGTGTTTGGTCAGTTTCAGTCAAGACTAACAGAGATGGAGAGATACTAAGCACCTACAACTTTCAGGAAAACTGGAGCTAAGTAGAGATGTTACAACTCCACAGAAAGAAAAGAAATGGTTACTGATTCTACTTCTACTTTTGCCCAATAATTATGTACCTTTTGTCTAGCTAATTGGTAAATGTTTAGCTTGGAATCAATTGCAGCTTGTACTGTGTTTGGCAAACCAACAGTTGGTAGATAAAGGAATGCAGATGTGATACGTGTGAATGGAAGTCTTGCAGCTGGAAAGGTACCGCTAATGCAGGGAAGGAAGGAAGGAAACTGATGTTAATGTGGCAAAGGGGATATTTATAGCACAGTCTTTAGGAAGCCAGGTAGCAATAGCTCTGTAATGTAAGGGATTGTTGTAATAGAGGGCCAACACTGTTACTCTAAAGTTGAGTGTCTTTCCCTAAAAATGTTTACTCCAGTCATTCTAAACTCAACACATTCACTCAGACTGCCTTGAAGTTTTTTGTGCCTCTAGTGAAGATTATCTGTGGTTGCTTTTAGCAACCTGAGCTTGGTTGGCATCACTTTCCTCTTTTAAGAGCTAGAGGATTTCATAAGTAAGCAAAATGTGCTTTTCTCACATCTGTGGCTCTGTTATCTCTGTAATCTCAGATTATTGTGAGATAAAATTTCACCTCTGGAAGTAAAGTATGGGCTCCCCGAGGAACTTTGTGCAAACTTCTTTAGCTGCAAATCAGAAGCTGATGTGTGGGAAGTTAGTAATAACTGAAGACAGTCTGTACTGTTGATTCGATTCTTAACTCTAGTGGCTTTCTGAAAAATACACAGTCTGCCTTTGCTCATATTCTAAAATTGTTTCCTTTCAGAAGTTTTGCCTGGAGCAGGTATTTTCATTGAAAAGCAATAATTTTAAGTCTTCTGCAAAACCACATCCAAGCTTTTGGATTTTCATTCTAAAAGAAAATAAATCTCAATT
Source organism: Buteo buteo (assembly GCF_964188355.1). NCBI lineage: Eukaryota > Metazoa > Chordata > Aves > Accipitriformes > Accipitridae > Buteo > Buteo buteo. Next base: position 33,661,903 of record NC_134176.1, on the reverse strand, counting down.
GAGGAAGGCATGATAGAAACTCCATGAAATATTTGATGTATTTGTAATTGCAGCTCATAATTTTTCACTTTGTTCTTTAACAATGGAGAGTAGAATACAATTGCAGGAAAGTAACTCTGTATGGGCCTAGTGCACAAAAGAATGTGCATGTCCAAGTTAACCATATTGCTATTAAAGCCCAAGCAAGTCCTGTTCTCAGTTGCTGTTTAACTCTGTAGGTTTTTAAGTTTTAGGGATATTAATGTAGTTTTTTAACACTTTCTGGATGTGTTAAAGACTGCTGAGTTTTGATGATTCTGAGCAGGCAGGCAACTAATTCACCCTCTAAACCCCAAATACTGCCTAAACTCTGAACAGGAGCACATATTTCTCCATCTTATTTGCAGTGTTTGGAGAGCAAACCTCTATTGGGTGAGGCTTCTCATAAATCATAACACAACATTGTACTGCAGTGCTGTGTAATGAAGAAATCCTGTGTGGCTTTTACCATGATTTTCATTGATTATGAAATTGTTATATTTAGTGAAATAAGCATCTTACAGTGTTTTTCAAATGTTTGAATGAGCATTGAATAACTAGATGCATCAGGCTGGTGAGGGGAAGTAAGTGTATATGAGCAATGCAGAAGCTGAAGAGTTTTATGTAATTAAAGCAGAGCATTTCACCATAGAGCCATATTCTGGGGGGTATTCCATGACCTTATTTACAAAAGCCATCCAAATAGTCCTTGAAAATTGAGGATTTTTTTTAAGCAAAACCTAAAGATCTAGGCTTACAGAGTAGTAATACTTGATTTCTTGCACTTGCAATTCAGAGTAGGATATTGTTAAAAACAAAGTTCTTTGGAGGGCTCTTTGTCCGATATTTGAAATTGTTGATAAGAGCAGAATGATTATATAGAACACTTGGTCTTCTCCAAAGCAGTAACCTTTTGGGAGGAAAAAAAGAAAAAACAGAAATCTTTTTCCATGCCATTGAAAGTAATTTCCATCCTTTTACCTTCTCACTAAGGCGTCTTCAGGCTTGATGAGCTGGGCAGTCCAGAGTTCAGTTTTCCTTCCTTGCTCTCTGATCAGAGAGGGCTTCAGAGATCTTCCACTTCAGGTGGCAAGAAAAGGAATTTTAGCCTCTGTCTTGAATAGTGCTCCTTGAAAGGGGAAAGGGAGATATTACAGGAGTGTGTGAAAAATGAGGGTCTGAATTATAAAACTGGCAGGTGGAAATCTTCAGGATTCTAATTCCTGAATAATGTTACCCACGCATCTGTTCCTTTTTTGTTCCTACGTTACAATGTTCCTTCATGAGATCTGTCAGTACATAACATAGGTACACAAAGGATGAGGACCTGGAAAGAGATATACCAAACATACTGAAGAACATTCAGTCCAAGAGTCAGGTTGGTGATTAATTAGAGGCACATCTTGGTCATGAAAGAGGCCATGTGGGAATTCCAGAGGTAAACAAGCAAAGCACATGAACTACAGAGACACTTGAAGGGCAGGTTCAGTTTGTGCCCCAGACATGTGAGCACTAAAACGGTTTCAGATGCTTCAGGCAGTTCATATTCACTATCTCAGAATCCAAAAATTAAAGTTTAAAGGACTGTTCTAGGGTCACACTACCATGTAGAAATCAGGTGGGTTTTACTACTGTAACTTCTCTAATTGTGGTTTTTCCTTTTGTCCTCTGATAATATGTTACTTTTGTCCTTTAAAACAATGTAATATACTTATCCTGATGTTTCTCTACTGATTCTAATAAATAAACTTAAATGTTGCTTTATAAGAATCAAGACTTTATTTAAAATACTATTCCCTTTTTCTGGTAGTAGATTGGAAAGAAGTTAATAGTCTTTAAAATGACTGCAGTTCAGTGTAGCTTAAGAACAAATGTTGAAATTTAGGGTTTAGACTAAGACAGACAATTTGACTATTAATGTGTTGTAATTGAGTGCCTCAATTATACTGTAATAGTTATAATTGTGTAATTGTTTAATTCTAGAACCCCCAGGATGGATTCAGTCGTTTGAAGCGGTGGATTATGATTGGTGACCATCATCAGTTGCCACCAGTCATTAAGAACATGGCTTTTCAAAAATACTCCAACATGGAGCAGTCTCTTTTTACGCGGTTTGTTCGTGTTGGAGTGCCAACTGTTGATTTGGATGCACAAGGAAGAGCAAGAGCAAGGTGAGAAAGAGAAAATGGCATCTCTAGCTTGTAAGAAAATACCAGGTTAAAAATTGGAAAACTGCACATGTAATTTTGGAAACTGTGTTTTCATTGTTAGGACAGGAGTTTGCAAAACTGTAATTTAGTTGTTTTGTTCCGTGTGTTTCAGCTTAGACTAGGAAGGCAGATTTTACTTTGTTGAAATACAATGAGGTTTACTTTTTTTAATATAGTAGTACTCTGCTATAATATGAGTACTTTAATTAAATTATATTCAAAGGAATTTTAATAGTCTTAAGTGTTTGGGTTTTTATTACAGCTGAGACTTTTTTGCAGAAGCTTCCTTTTCTAAACTAATACATTTAATATATTCAAGGCTAAATAAAGATTTGATTTATTTAGTGTTGAATATATAATACTTCCCTTAAAGTCTGCAAGAGTGTGGGGGTTTTGTAGTATTTCAGCAGAGCTTCAGCTTTGATTGGAGACAACCAGTTTGTCCACACGAGAGTATAAAGCCTTTTTTTATATTAAAAGAGATACTGTGTAGTAAGATAACTTTTCTTTTTTATCCATGTATTTGTCATTTCACTGTGATAATTTAGATGTCAAATTTATTTATTGTGTTAAGTGCATATTTGTGGTCATATTAAGAAGGAAAAATAAAATCAAAGAAGAGAAAAATACTCCATATAAAATCTTGCTACTCTAAGGTTAGTTTTAAATACTAATTTTTTTAGGCATAGAATGGTGTGAACAATATGAAGGAGAACTTTTTTTTTTTCATGTAGGAAATGTTGGGGGTGGTAGAATACTGTTTTCTAGTCATATGAACAACGGTTCAGTATGATTTAAAAAATACAAATTATATCTGAGTATGATGATAAATTAAGTTTATTTTGCCATCTACTATTTTGCAACATCTCAGCAAATTTCTTAGAGATAAGAGAGCAGAAGAATTCCTTCACTTTGCAAGCAATTTCTTGATCAAGGATTTTTGCCATACCTTGCTACGCTTTGCCTTTTCTGATCATAGAATCATAGAATCATTTAGGTTGGGAAAGACCTTCAAGATCATCGAGTCCAACCATCAACCATGCCCACTAAACCATGTCCTGAAGTACCCCATCTACGCACTTTTTGAATACCTCCAGGGATGGTGACTCAACCACTTCCCTGGGCAGCCTATTCCAGTGTCTGACAACCCTCTCAGTAAAAAAAAATTTCCTAATATCTAACCTAAATCTCCCTTGCCACAACTTGAGGCCATTTCCTCTCGTCCTATCTTCAGCCACCTGACAGAAGAGACCAGCACCCACCTCACTATAACCCCCCTTCAAGTAGTTGTAGAGAGCTATAAAGTCTCCCCTCAGCCTCCTTTTCTCCAGGCTAAACAGCCCCAGCTTCCTCAGCTGCTCCTCATAAGACTTGTGCTCCAGACCCCTCACCAACTTGGTTGCCCTTCTCTGGACACGCTCCAGCACCTCAATGTCTTTCCTGTAGTGAGGGGCCCAAAACTGAACACAGTACTCCAGGTGCGGCCTCACCAGTGCTGAATACAGGGGAACAACCACCTCCCTGCTCCTGCTGGCCACACTATTTCTGATACAGGCCAGGATGCCGTTGGCCTTCTTGGCCACCTGGGCACACTGCTGGCTCATATTCAGCCGGCTGTCAACCAGCACCCCCAGGTCCTTTTCCACCAGGCAGCTTTCCAGCCACTCTTCCCCAAGCCTGTGGCGTTGCATGGGGTTGTTGTGACCCAAGCGCAGGACCCGGCACTTGGCCTTGTTGAACCTCATACAATTGGCCTCAGCGCATCGATCCAGCCTGTCCAGATCTCTCTGTAGAGCCTCCCTACCCTCAAGTAGATCGATCCTGCCTCCCAACGTGGTGTCATCTGCAAACTTGCTGAGGGTGCACTCGATCCCCTCATCTAGGTCACTGATAAAGATATTAAACAGAACCAGCCCCATCACTGAGCCCTGGGGAACACCACTTGTGACCCGCCGCCAACTGGATTTCACCCCATTCACCACTACCCTCTGGGCTCGTCCATCCAGCCAGTTTTTCACCCAGCAAAGAGTACATTTGTCCAAGCCATGAGAAGCCAGCTTCTCAAGGAGTATGCCATGAGAGACAGTGTCAAAGGCCTCGCTGAAGTCAAGGTAGATAACATCCACAGCCTTTCCCTTATGCACTAGGCAGGTCAGGTCACCTGGTCATAGAAGGAGATCAGGTTGGTCAAGCAGGACCTGCCTTTCGTAAACCCATGCTGACTGGGCCTGATCCCCTTCTTATCCCGGACTTGCCATGTGAGTGCTCTCAAGACAAACCATTCCATAATCTTCCCCAGTACTGAGGTCAGGCTTACAGGCCTGTAGTTCCCCAGATCCTCCCTCTGACCCTTCTTGTAAATGGGAGTCACATTGGCAAGCCCCCAGTCCTCTGGGACCTCCCCTGTTGACCAGGATTGCCAATAGATGATGGAGAGTGGTTTGGCAAGGACCTCTGCCCATTCCCTCAGTACTCTTGGATGGATCCCATCTGGTCCCATAGATTTGTGAGTGTCCAGATGGCCTAGTAGGTCACTAACTATTTCCTCCTGGATTAAGGGTGGTATGTTATTCTCTTCATCCTTACCTTCCAGCTCAGGGGGCGGAGTACCCTGAGGATAACTGGTCTCCCTGTTAAAGACTGAGGCAAAGAAGGCATTAAGTACCTCGGCCTTTTCCTCATCTCTGGTGGCTACGTTCCCTTCTGTATCCATTAAAGGATAGATATTCTCCTTGGGATTCTTTTTACTGTTAACATATTTGTAAAAACATTTTTTGTTGTCCCTTACAATAGTGGCCAGATTTAGTTCTAGCTGAGCTTTTGTCTTTCTAATTTTCTCTCTGTATGATCTAACAAGATCCCTGTACTCCTCCCAAGTTGCCCGCCCTTTCCTCCAGAGATGATAAACTCTCCTGTTTTTTCTTGACTCCTAGCAAAAGCTCCCCATTCAGCCAGGCTGGTAATTTTCCTCAGCGGTTCGACTTGCAGCACATGGGAATAGCCTGGTCCTGAGCCATTAAGATTTCCTTCTTAAAGAATGTCCATCCCTCCTGGACCCCTTTGCCCTTCAGGACCATCTCCCAAGGGACTCTCTCAACCAGTGCCTCGAAGAGGCCAAAGTTTGCCCTCTGGAAGTCCATAGTGGTGGTTTTGCTGACCACCTTCCTTGCCTCACCAAGAATTGAAAATTCTATCATTTCATGGTTGCTAAGCCCCAGATGGCCTCCGACCACCACACCTCCCACCAGTCCTTCCCTGTTCGTAAACAACAGATCTAGCAAGGCTCCTCCCCTGGTTGGCTCACCTACCAGCTGTGTCAGGAATTTATCTTCCACACACTCCAGGAACCTCCTAGATTGTTGACTCACTGCTGTGTTGTATTTCCAGCAGATGTCTGGAAAGTTAAAGTTCCCCGTGAGGACAAGGGCACACGATTCTGAGACTACTGCCAGCCGCTTGTAGAATGATTCATCTGTCTCTTCAACCTGGTCGGGTGGTCGATAACAGACTCCCAGCACAATATCTGCCTTATTGGCTTTCCCTCTCATCCTCACCCATAAGCACTCCACCTTGTCATCAGAATTGTGTAGCTCTGTACAGTCAAAACATTCCCTAACATAGAGAGCCACCCCACCACCTCTTCTACCTTGCCTATCCCTTCTGAAGAGCTTGTAGCCATCCATTGCAGCACTCCAGTCATAGGTAGCTTCCCCATGAACTATCTGCTACTTTACCTGGTCTGGATATTGTTGTGCATTTGTGAATGAGGCATTTTGGTTATATTACTGTCCCTATAAATACCAGAGATGATTCAGAATTGGGTAGATTTTGGTTGCTTCCCTTCATGTCTGATGTTAATACATGGCAATACACAAAATCAGAAATTTCTTCTTGCAGTAAGAAGTTTTAAAACAGATAATGCAGAAGATCCTTTTTCTCTTATTCCTTCCTTTTTGTAAAGAAGCATTAATATTCCTTAAATTTTGTTGCCTGTGAAAATTCCTACTAGATTTCTTTGCAAAAATTGTACTCTTCAATGTAAAGCTGATCAAGTGGAACAGGGTTAAGGCTGAGTGTGCTGCACTGAAGTGAAATCTGAAGTTTTCTTTGAGAGAGAACCAAACAGAATTGAAACTGAAAAATAATATTGCTGGATAGCTGGTACAAGTATGTTCATTTATATACGTACAGGTTATCCAGCAAAATTACTTTTTTCATTGAAAACCTATAGAAGCTTTAATCTTGAAAGCAGGGGGTTGTATGTGTCTGAACTATTTTGAATAAATTCAAGAACCGTCTTTAACCATTTGGGGTTTGCCTCTGTGTGTTTTTGAACAGTTTATGTAACCTGTACAACTGGCGTTACAAGAATCTGGGTAACCTGCCTCACGTGCAGCTTCTGCCAGAATTCAGAACAGCCAATGCTGGGTTTTTGTATGACTTCCAGCTTATAAATGTAGAAGACTTCAATGGTGTGGGAGAGTCTGAACCCAATCCTTATTTCTATCAGGTGAGAGAAATATTACATGTATACTTTATTTAATCTAGATATGGCTTAGTAAATCTGGAATGAAGATAGACTATCAGAATACAGTAAACTGATTAATTCATGTTCTCAGTTAATTGAGTCATGCGTATGCATGATTTTTTTTCTCCTTTTAATGAGTTTTGTGTGTTGAAAATGGTAATGTATTATGTTGTGCTTCTCACTCAAAGTGACTGATTCGGCTTGATGTCTGTGTTTTCCCAGTGTGATGGGAGGGGTGAGATTTGGTGTATAATTCATCATGAAACGTTGTTTTGACTTATGGCACATTGAAGTGTATTGTAATTTGGCTGTACTGCCATGATAGTGAAGTAGACAGTAGCATTTCTCCTGTACATGAAGGAACAAAGTTTGCTCTGTGGCACATATTTGAGTTTGAAGAGTCAATGTATTCATTTGATCTATATGTAAGAATGCTAAAAAGCCCATTCATAAAAGAATGAAAAGGTACTGCAAGAAATATACATGAGGCAGAGAGACATTGAGGCTGAAGTAATGTGCCAAAAAAACCTTAGCCTTGGAATTTCTCAAATAAATTTTCAAATTAAGCCATCAATAACAGCCTCTATCTATTTCTTTTAAATATAGGAAAATCTTTTATGCTTGTAATGAGATGCTTGTATTTTCAGTCCTCTTATTTTTTTTTGTCTTAAAAACAGTGATGAAACAAAGTCTGGTGCCTAAATCACCAGTTTGAGTTTCGAAAAAGTTAGAAGCTGGAGCTGTGTGCAAGTTAAGTTTAATTCAAATATGGAATGAACACCTTATATTTTGCTAGTATTATGGAAAGCAAACAATATACTTTAAGGTGATCATACTCATGGTCATTTTTTCCCTGTGAAGATCACTGAGAGTTATGTTAATCTATTTTTTTAAAAGGTATGAAAGATATTTATAGGTTTTGCTTGGGGTCCTCTCGCTTTCTTTTTTTTAAATACAAACTAGTGTGTTGTTAGTGAAGAAAGCAATGGTGAGCCATAATCCACTTTTATCTCACTTCTAGATTGAGGACAGAGTCATTTGGAGGGGAGAGTTTCTTTTACGTTACAGTGTTACAGCTTAAAAAACAAAATCAAAAGTAGTAAAAAGTTGTCCTGTGGAACAGGAATAGCTGAAATCAGTGCCTTAAAAATGGGATTCTGGTAATTGAGAATATGAGCACTGCTTTAGAATGTTCCTGGGCCAAAGAAGACTGAGAACACTCATGCAAGGACAAAGAACACCTTTATCATTACAACAGTGCTTTCATGAGCAAACTCTTCTAATACTTCCTACCGTTGGGGGGGGAGGTGATCTTGAGGATTGAGAGATATTAGCAGAGTATGTTGGTGGCATTGCATGGTTTTTCATGAGATAACAGATTGCCACCACATATTATTTCTCTTTGTGAATTTGGGCATTTCTTTCCAGACTTAAGGGGAGTTAAAATTTGTAGAATAGCTTTACGCCCACAGGTGTTTGATATGCCTGGCAACTGCATTTTCCAAGTAATGCAGAGCCCACTTAATAAGAAAAAATAAATGAGGTTGGTGTGTCCAGCCTAGTCAAACATATGCCAAGTGGGGATAAGATTCCCAGTATAAATAGAGCAGGAATAAATGTCAGCAATTGAGAACAATTTTTTTAACCTGAAAGATAGTTTTTCTTGACAGAAAATGGATTTAAACAGGCTATGAATAACTTCCATCTGGAAATGGGACAGAACTTCCTATAGCCAGAAGAGTGGTGCTTTGGAACAGACATTATTTATTATAAGTAATGAAATTCATGTAAGTTATGAAATACAAGGTAACAGCTGGTCATTTGAAATTGAATAGGTAAAGCCTGCATTAGAAATAACTGGATTTGATAATCCAGATGTCTGTCTCCTAATTAATAGTTGAAAGGAGTTTAGTTATTCTTGTTCAGCTAGTTCTTACTTTCAGCTTACTGGAGAGTGACTCATGGCAACTTTTTTGCGTGCTTATTTGGAACCATGTTATGTTGGCGCTAAGTGTTTGTTTGGGTTTTTTTTAAAGCCTTGTATTTAAATACAGGTATCTGTAGATTACCAGCTTCTAATATTTTTTAACAAATAATAATTCCACAGTTTCACATAGTAGGTGTTTTTTTGACATGTGACCTTTAAGAAGGAGAAAATTAAATATTGTATCAGTTGAGTTCTGTAATAATACAGTTAAGGTGGCAGTTCATTTGGGCAGACGGCTATAAGCATATAAATGCATTTAGATACAAATGTGTAAATATTTAATAGTCCATAAATATAATTTAAATGTTTTAACATTTAATTAATATTATATTTAAGAACTATTAAATATTTAGAATTTAATCTTGTTGAAATAAAACTGGGAGCTTCTGAGTAAATATTGGAAAGTGTCAATCAATGTCTAACAATAATATTGATGTAGATATTTTCAGCAGTTCTCTGAAGAGGAGTCAGAATGAAGTTATTAAACCTACTTGTGCTTCTTTTATTCCTTCAAAATGGCTTTTATTAAGTGAACAAAGAAACATCAGGTCTAGAGACATTTCTCTCAGCACTGAGTTTTTTGTCTGAATACACAATAATGACACAGGTGTTATTCTTTCCAACCTTACAGGTTGAGTAACCCTATTTTTCTTTTATTTTTTTCTCCTCTTTTAAACTTAAGAATCTTGGTGAAGCAGAGTATGTTGTGGCACTCTTCATGTATATGTGCCTGCTTGGTTATCCTGCAGACAAGATAAGTATCCTGACAACATACAATGGTCAGAAACACCTGATCCGTGATGTCATTAATCAGCGGTGTGGAAATAATCCACTGATTGGACGGCCAAACAAGGTGACTTTGAAAATATTTCAGTCATTGGAGTGGTTCTGGTTTGTTTGTTTTTAAATTGTCATATTATAGAATAGACTAATTTAATAGATTCACAGCTTTCTGTGTAAGTATTCCCTGGTTAACCACATATTTACTAACCTGTGTTCTATGGAATTTTCATAGGGTAGTGCCTTTGTTTCTGCCTGTTTGTAATTTGACATACAAAGTGAAGTTGGTGAAGTTGTAAAGGCTACAGACTACATGGGACAGAGTAACTCTTTATTTTGTCATTTATTTTGTCCTCAAAACCACCCTAAAACCCACACCTTTAGGAAGGTCCACAGAGAGTGGAAATGATTTGATAAAACATATGATGACGAATCTGATGAAACAAATAAAATGCATAGTTATAAAGGTCTGGCCCTAATTTTGCAGGTTAAAACTCTGTATTATAAAACTGGTGCCTTTTCACACTCTTTTGGAATTAGTACCCCACTGTTAGCTGTCGGAATTGAATAAAAACATAAAAGAAATGGTATACAGTCAGACAAAAGCTCCTCCCAACATCTCCCAAAAAGAACAGGCTGATGATTTTTGGTTAGAGGCCGACTAAAACAAAGTTAAAGCATTTTCTTTTCTCTTCCCATTTACTGCAATCTCAGTCCAAAGTTGATGTTAAAATTTTGGTGTCACATTTTAGTTGAAATGGCAAAGATTAACCTATGGAGGCTTTTTCGTTTTTGATTCTCTAGGTAACAACTGTGGACAGATTTCAAGGCCAACAAAATGATTATATTCTCCTTTCACTAGTGCGTACCAAAGCTGTAGGCCACCTTAGGTATGTAAGATGATACTCTTGTAGTGTCATTAAACTACATGTTTTCTACCAGAAATATGTTTATAGTACATTGTACAAAAGTGTTCAATTATTTGAGTATGTAGTAGAAACTAAGTTTAATGCTATGTATTGAATGAAGTTCAGACATACTTCCTTTTATAACTGTCTGGTACGCTCTTCACAACCACTTTATCCTTTAGTAATGGCTCTTACGCTATAATTAGTTTATATTACTGCAGATAGGCTGAACATGGTTTCACCCTAGTAGAATGATAGGAATGTAATGCTTGTTGAACAAATGCAGGCTTAAATTTTTTCATAGATTCTTTCCTGTAAGTGAGCTTTTTATTTGTTTTCTATTGGAAGTGTTTGATCACTGCATAAGTTGCATTATGATGTGTGGTTTAAAATGTTTGCACTTCAGTTTTGGGGTGGAGTGGAGGAAGACTTGTCTTAGTTAGATGAGTTACCAAACTCATGTTTACTCATTCAGGATACAGAAATGCTATTGTGATTTGTTGTCAGTGTAAATCTTTACCTGTGAAGACTAGGAAAATAGTAAACAGTGATTTTTTTTTTTTAAATATCATTATTGGTACAGTGAAACCTCTTTTATATAATGGTTCTAGTATTTGGTAGTTATTGAAACAGTATCTAGCGGAAAAAAACTAAAGACAAAATAGTATTTTAGCAGATGATTTTATATTTCCTTTAATTAAGAATTCTGTATATATCTAGTTATTTTTATTGCAACTATGTCATCAGTGAAAAAGAACATGATTGATTTTGTTTGTTTTCTGAAGGGATGTCCGACGATTAGTTGTTGCCATGTCAAGAGCCAGGCTCGGGCTTTATATCTTTGCAAGGGTATCGCTGTTTCAGAACTGTTTTGAGCTAACTCCAGCTTTCAGCCAGCTCACAGCTCGACCACTTCACCTCCATATCATTCCCACAGAATGTTTTCCAACGGCAAGACAGGTAGGAACATCTGCTCTGAATTTTGCTATCTGTAATGGCTCTGTGTGCCCACTTTTTTTGAGTAGGCTATAAGGAGTGGGACTGTCTTCTCTGCTAAATCAGTGCCTCTTGGATAATTATGTCCCTAGAGTTAACTTTTTTCGTGATACACACTAGCTGTTTTTAATTGATTTTTTTTCCACAAAACTTAGTTACCAATATAACTCTGTTGTGCCTGCTTTTTTCCTGCCTAAGTGATGAAATATTTTTCTTTTGTGTTAAATAGGTGAGTTTTTAGTGTGTTACATATTCTTGGTCTTGTTATGAAACAAAATAATGTTATTTCTCAAAAAAAGGCACACAAAGCTTATAGTTTCTTTTAAAAATGGGTCTAGAATGTGTTAAGCATCTAAGCACAGGACGCATAGAGTAGGATGCTAAATGAAGAAATGGAGGAGCATATCTGCTTCGCTTCCCGGAACTTTGAGAAGGGGTGCCTACATGAACCCACAATTCAGTTACTGATCTTTACCTTGTCTTAAGTGTTGTTGACAAGTTTGGGAGGGAGCCCTTCAGTTGAAACTTTCATGTCCACGGTGCAACAAAGAATGCAGTATGCACGGTCAGCAAGTGTGAGCAAGAAGGAGTTGGACTGTGATGGACAAGTAGGCTAAGTCCTAATCTGATGGTAAACTATTTGTGCCTTTAATATGTTAAATGACTCAAGTCCAAAATGTACTTTATGGAGTAAGCATCAGAACCCAGCCTTTCCTTTTGAAATTTCTTCATTGGGCTGCAGTATCATGCTTGATCCAGTTCCCCAGTGTAAGACCTACACTTCCTGTCTTTCCAGAGAATTCAGCTATTTTTTTTCTTTAAAAAGCATTATTTAATTTCTTCAGGTTTATGTTTTCTAATATAGTTAAACAACCTTTGAAAAATGGTTGTTTTGCTTTGCTTGCTGAATGTCTACTTTTTTTTCCCCCTTCCTTAGAATGGAGAAAGACCATCTCACCAAATACATGTTATTAAGAACATGCCTCAAATGGCTAACTTTGTGTACAATATGTATATGCACATGATACAGAGTACACGCCACTACCAACAGGTAAGGTCCTTCTACCTTTTGGAAGGTGTGTATTTAAAAAAAAATAATTGGTTTTTAGTAAGTGACATGAGATGCTGTTGAGGTTTGAGACTGTTCCTGTTATGTTTAAAATTCAAGAAGGTTTTATGATTGGGAGTGAGAATATTGAGGTCTTTAAAATATTGCAGTAGCAAGAGCTGTATCTTTTAGTAATTTCAGCCCCAATTTAAGGCCCCAAAACCAGCAGTAATTGATGCTGAGTGTTAGACATGGCTCTGTCTGGGCCCAAAAATTCCTCAATAATACTAAAGAATTAGTGTGCCCAGTATTTACTTGAAGTAAACTTGTGTGTTATGTTTCAGGTAAGTCCAGCTAGTGGTATTATAGCATCACTGCATGGTGCAATAATGTTTGGTAATACAGGTTTTCATGACAAGCCTGCAGTGTATAGAAAGACCAGATCATGTTTTGGAACCATTTTAACCATGTTAGCTCACTGCATTATCCAGGCTGGTTAGCAGCTGTAGCGTTTTTATTCTGGAGCAATTTTTTTTCAGCAGTAGTTCAGCACCAAGCAAAATAGCATGGGGTTGGAAGCAGTTGTAGATGCTATCTCACTTCTATACCTAATTTTGTCAGTGTTTAATCCCTGAAGCAGAATTCAGAACCCAACAGAAACGCCTTGTTGTCTTACCTATGTGAGCAGGGGTTTAAGGCAGTTTAGATAGTATACTGAGCAGAAAGCTGCCTTTACTTAGCATACTTGCATCTCTAGATGCCTCCAAGTAGTTGATAGTAAACAGAAAGGGAGAGGTCTTAAATGCTATTCCTCAACTGCATCAGTTTTCACTTAATGTCTGGGGTGTATCATGATTTTATAACCTATAATTCATTCTTTCACGGTACTCTGAAGTTCCCTTGTTAGTTTTTGCTCTTCTGAAGGGTTTCCAAAAGTGGAAAAAATTGATGTAAAAGGACACTACTCACTCTGGATTAGCTGGCTGTGGGAAGAGAGTGTGAGCATGGCTCTGTATCCTTGAACAGATTAGTCCAAGGTACTTGTCTGTGAGATCTAGGTTCTGTGCTTTAATGCAAGGATGTTTCTCTATCACCTCCTCTTCCTTCCTTCTTCCACTGACTTTTTGATCTAATATGGAACAGTGTAATCAGTAGAGATCAGAACCCAAAATGTCTCCTTTAACTGAATGTCAGACTTTCAGACAGAAAATTTCTTTTTCTCTGTAGTTCTTAGCCAGTGAATTTGGATTTATGTTTTTGTTTTGTTTTGTTTTTTCTTCTGGGAGGCATAGCTTCAGCCAAATGTGAAGCTTTTTGCTACCCAGAAAAAGCCTTTGCCAGGTGAACAGGATGCTTTCTCACTATTTTGGGGAAGTGCTCTAATTATCTTGTCTACTGTAAAGAAAATGGGATAGAGAAAGAGTGACACTACTAAAATCTCTTCTTCTTCTAACTGTATTCTTTTTAAAGTAGCAAAAGCTCACACTTTTATTAGGAAAACCGGTCCTATAAGCACATGATGAGACTTGTTTTGGAGCCAGTTTGTCTAATATAGTTGGAGATAACTCAACTGTGCAGATTGTATGTGATGAAGACTCCGTAGACTCTGTAGTTGGTCACAGTCAGATGCAAATGAATTGCCCTGTCAAAACTGAGAAGTGTATACATATCCTGAAAAGCAGATGGTAGTATCTAAATTATACCAAAAGATGGGTTTGCTGGACACCTTAATCAAATATGGACCCGGTCCTTCTGCTAATACCAGTTACCCTTTTTAGCATCCTAATCTAATCCATTGCTAGCTAAAATTAGTTACAAAACTGCTGTTTTCCTACTGTGGCAATGGATCACATTCTCTGTGCAGGAGAAGCCAAAAAGTGAACTACAAAAAAAAAATAAAATGCAGGCATTAAATTACTTTTACTCTATTTAATACAACATGATATTTTTCCATTTCTTTTACACTAATGTTAACAGCAGTAGTCATGAAACACAACATGCATTTAAGTAAGTCACAGAAGTACTCTGAGTTTGTCTCATGTATCAAGAGTATATTTTTGTAATTAAAGGATCTCTGGTTTTGAAATAAACTTCTTATGTGAACAGATGGATTATAGAGACCAGTACAATTGCTTCATAGATTTCCCTATGCTTGTCAGAAATTTGTAATATTAGTGTCATCTAATTGAATATAAGACTTCACTGTAATTAAACAATTTGTCATGTGAAGCTAAGCTGCCTTTAAGCAAAACAAAACTAAACAATTGTCCATGGGAGGTTTATCAAGCTTTCATTTCATTAAAATGCTTCACAATATTCCAAGGAAACATCCATCGTGTGGTTAAATAATGTCAGGCTGCAAGAAGTATGAGTGTTTCTGGACAGCCTGGAGTTGTATAACATTCATCCATACTCTTCAGCTCACTGTATTCTCGGGGTTTGGGGTTTTTTTCCCCGAAGTCTGTAATATGGCTACCACTGCTGCTTATAATGTTTTGCAAACTACTTCTTTGGTTGTGAGCAAAACACTTCGAATATACTAAATTATTTTCCAGAAGTATTATGTGAAAGATATCTAAGCATTGCTTTAATTGTTGCTGGAACTTGTGTTGTTCTACATTTACAGCTGAGGGTGAAATGTGTGTAAGTACAGATAACATTCACATAGCATTTTATAAGATGTTTCAAGGGGAAATTACTGGAATGAGTTGTTAAAGACAGGCCTGTTAAAGGCCTCAAAAAGCAAGTTAAACATATCTAGGAGATTGAAATGGTAATAGATGAGACTATGGTAGGAATGTGCTTGTTGCTCCAAGTAGGGATTTACCATAACTCTATTACTTGGCTGGCTGTTTGGGATAATGAAATGTGTTTGATATCCTTGAATTGGAAGTACAGACTTTTAACACCCTCTTTTCAGGCAAAAAAATGTGTCTAGTAAGACCCTTGTGTGAGCCAAGATTATTTTTTTTTTTTAATATAGGAGTTAAATGCTTACAAACTATTAGAGCTTCTAAATTTTAAGTCTTTGTTGTTAACTTATCTAATGCAAAATCCTAAATATAAGGTGAACAGTTCAAGCTAAAATAGGAATAGATGCCCAAATAGATGTATTTGTTGTAATAACTGAAAATCCTTTCTTTTTTAATCATCTAGCGTTTACTGCCCCCACCTGCCATGATTGAAGAACCAGAAACTACTCAAACTCAAGAGACTGAAGTAGAAGGTGAGGGGCAAAGCATGCAGGAAGATGCTGAAGGAGAAGAAAATAAGGTAGGGGAAGAAATGATAAAGGAAGGAGAATTGAAAGTGTCTGAAGTGGATGAACATCGAACAATGCCAGAACACCCCGGACGAGACAGTGATAGTGGAGACAGTGAACCTGAGAATGAGACTGAAAAGTGATCCACGGGATGTTTGTCCTCACATGTTTTGGAAAACAGATGGGGAAAAAAGCAGTTAGAAATATAATTGCTATTTTTACAATGACTTTTTTTAAATGGTTGCTTGTGTAATGTGACCTGTTTGGTATATTTTTCACGGAATACTCTGTGGACAAGCAAAATGTTTGGCAAACATTTTACTGAGTTCTTGTCAGTATCAGTAATGTAATTTGTTTCATGGCCTCAAATAATACACAATTTCCTTTTCATAAGTTGTTCAGTAAAGATACTTTTTATACCACTTTTGAATATTTGACCTTTAATTCAGTCACTGAGTTACCCATTAAACCTCACTGATTAAGTACATTCAATATTGGTCAGACACTCTTCATAGTTTATTTCATATTTCGCAGTGGAGAATTCCTTATGCAGAGCTGTGCTTGTATACACTGAGATGGTATTTTAGGCATAGGCTCAAGTTCAGTAAGATATTTAATGTATATCTGAGAAATGTGAATTACTATGGGACTTGAAATGTTTAAAAGCTTTATTGAACTGGGACCTTAGCAGGTTCTTGGAATTTCATAAGACCCAGGTACTTGTAGAAATTTCTCATTGTTCACTTCTGATGGTGTTTCTAATTGATCCTTATTTACAGAAGTAAGGATGCAGCTTTTCAACAGCACTTTTTTTTAAATTAGTGTTCTGAAATAAATTTCTTTTGCTTTAAGAGGACACAATAATTGCTGAGGATAAAGTCATGTGAGGCGGAAAAATTAAAGTAGTTCCCTGAATGCAGGATTTGCAAAACATACAATATTGAGAGTGGGTTTTCTAGGGTAACTTCCAAGTCTACATCTTTCATAAAGTTTCCCCCTGGTTCATTTAGAATACCTGCCAACTTGGCAAATTATTCAATGGTTCAATGAGACTTACAGATTTCCAAGTGGATTATCAAACAAAGCAATAGCCATAGGAACACCTGTTTTTTTGCTGGCAAAGGGAAATGCTTGGTTTTCAAGTCTTGCAGTTGTGAAGCCACCAGAAAGACTTCCTCACTTAAATTGACTAGAGAAAAATTAACTTAAAAGCTTTTATTAATAGCATTGACGTTCTTTATTTTTCTTAATATTTTTGTAGTATAATAAGGAAAAAAGAAATAGGATAAAATTAAATGTAAGCCAAGCTCCATGAAACACATCTGTTGCATACTTGTGTGTGCATGCTGAGATCTCATCTGCTCCTCCCCCT
Source organism: Buteo buteo (assembly GCF_964188355.1). Lineage (NCBI taxonomy): Eukaryota > Metazoa > Chordata > Aves > Accipitriformes > Accipitridae > Buteo > Buteo buteo. The sequence continues at coordinate 33,644,794 of NC_134176.1, read as the reverse complement.
GAAATCATTCTCCCCCCATCAGTTAAGAGGGGAGCCCAGGAGTAACAAATTCTAATGCTTGCTGTTGGTACACAGCGTTCTCTTATGTTTTTCATTCACTGAAATGGAAGTTTTCTCAAACAAGAAAACTAATTGTTTGAGCAGAATGTGTGTTCTTTCATTGCTTCTTTTGACTGGAAGGAAATCTACTGTTTATTACCAAATTGTCTTCCTTGGAAGAACAAATATTAACAGTGTTGAACATTTGGGTGTTAAGTTTCATGCAGTAACGTTCATATGTTCATGCAGGGTCAAGTAATACAGGGCCTTCAGACCACAAGCAACTAGCTCAGCTGAGGGTTGTCATCTTTGTTTACCAGCCTATTTTCTATAAATATTTGTCAATCATTTATTGTGTTTTAGCATTTTAGGAATTGAAAAAGGATTCTGGAGGTTTTTTTCTAAAATGAATAATTTAACTGACAGAGATTCTATCAATAATTAGGACAGAATGGCTATTAGCAAGCACCCAAAGCTGAAAGGAGCTGCGAAGACCTTTTTGAGTCATGCACAGTTTGCAGTGAACTGTGACCACACCTGCCTGTGTGATGCTGTGTTCTGTGTGCAGGCCCCAGGTTTATGTGATCGCTTCTAGCTCAGTCTTTTTAGAACAACGGCCAAGTATAGAGTTGTCCTAGACGTCAGTGTTGCCCTAAAATGGTGAGTGGAGTTGTAATGAAGGTTTTTCCTGGAGGTATTCGTAAAGCGCGTAGACGGGGTACTCCATAACATGGTTTGGTGGGCATGGATGATGGTTGGACTCGATGATCTTGAAGTTCTTTTCCAACCTAAATGATTCCGTGCTTCTAAGGTGCAGGAAGAGGCAATTGGACTGCAAGCAATTGCAAGAGCTTGAACAGCCTTAACATGCAGTTTTCTGAGGGACCAAGCACCACCTATAAAAGAGGTGGAAAGTTTTGTTGAGGTGACTTGAGCTGAGCAAGTGGTTCGTTATCCTTGCTGCCATCTTCCATATGTTGAACTTTACTTTTTTCAGGGACATGATAGCATTAGGAGAATGCATTTTCAGAAGTCTGGGAAATCATGATTTTCTTGTAGCAGTGGTTGGAAAGTTCTTGAGGCTTTGATTTACAGTATGATCTTAGGGGTTTGGGGCTTTTTTTTTCCCCAAAAACTTTCCAGTTCTGTTTTTCATTTTTGGTAAAGGATGAACTTTGTCTTTTCCCCCAAAGTAGTTTTTATGTTCTATTTTCTTATAAGAAAGACTAGGTGAGAAAAGCGAAGCAGTCTAAAACTGTAATTTTGATCTACATGGTTTCTTTTCCAGCAGCAATATTTACTTGGGATTTAGCATCCCCTTCTGATGTCCCTATCTTTATTCTAGTGATCAACAAGATCCAGTTGTTAAACTAAATGTATTGAAATGTAAAAAAAACCCACAAAATTATTTATTTTTAGAAGACAGAATCTGTGAGTGAACAAAATCAATGTTAAAATAGCTTTTAAAAAATTCTCTTCAAGCATTATTGCAAAGAATTATTACAGCACTGCATGAAAACCTACTGAACAAATTCTTTGTGAAACCTGGAGGAAAAACTATAAAATTACTTTCTTCTATTGTTCCAAAGCCATGTAATAAACAACCCCAAAACACTAAGGACTTTTTGAGTGAAACTAAAGAACTATTAGTGGGGTTTTTTTCATATTTATTTAGCTAGCACTTCCATGAATTGCTTAATTTTCCTCTCTTACACCAAGCCTGTAAAACAACTTCGGTGCTACTTTCCAGATTTATTTAAATAGAGACTAGTTTAGAAATGGCTCAATCCTTGGACTCTTAATATTGTGCTGATAGAAAAATGATACTGTAATTCAATGTACTGTTCATTTCTGTAATAGCCAGAAAAAGAAGGGCAAAGAGCAATTTACTTAGGGTTCTGCCATCCACACATAGCTGAGATAGTACTATATAAATACAGGCCTCTTTCCATCTGTGATTGAAATAATGCAGTAAGTGCATCAAAGAAAATGCCTCAGTAACACCTGCAGAGCATGGCTTGCTTTTGCTTTAGTCTGTATGGGACTTTGAACTGGCTTGGCAATGTGGCAAAGTCGGTGGGTAAGTTAGTTCTAAAAAGTTCAGGACAAGGTTTGCCACGGGGAAAAGAAGAGACAATCTGGAGGTCTCTAAGCATTTTACAATAATGAATATGTCCATAAACTCCTAAAGATGAGGCCATTACTTTTTCCTAGCTTATCTTGCATTTGCTTTAATCGTGGATACCAAATACTGCTCTACGTGTTAGATAAGGTAGTTTCTAAATTGCTTCAAAAGGGGAGCAAACATCTGGCCCCTTCTCTTCCCTCTTGGAATGGATCTCTGCAGAGAGACATAAAAGTATATGAACCCTGAAGAAAAGTATTCTCGTGAGGAGTAGAAGTTTCCCTGACAGAATGGCTTTGCTGACAGGACAAAAGAGACCAGTCTTATCCTCTGAAATCACAGAATTCTTTTAGAAAAGAAGACCTAGAGGCGATGTTGATCGCATACTGGATAAACATGATGACATACAACTCTATTGAAACAAGAATTAGGTAACACTTGAAATCTTGTAGAGCAAGCAGACAAAAGCGAATGTCCTAGCCAACAAATGAATCACAACCCACAGCAGTCAAGAAGCTGCGAATGCCATTAAGACATATGGCAGTGTAGTCTCCTTTGCCAAACATGGTAATTCTCCCAGTAGAAACAATCAATAGAAAATTAATGTTTTGGGGGAGTTTTGGAGGCTGTTTGTATGGCCCTTAGTGCTTCCTTAGCTATGTGGTTTCTCAAGTGTAGTTCTCTTTACAGTCCTTTTTCTCAGAGGATTGGTTGCTTAGGTACCTGTCAAAAAAGCCCAATAACTGTAATGTTTATGTGCTATAGTACTGATAAACACGTTTTAAAAGAATGCCATTTCCATTGCAAATTGAAGAAGAACTTTCTTAAAGGACTTTCTGCTAAGCATCCTCTGTAAGTCCATGTATCTTCCTAACTTTTGAGAGGTTTCTGAAAAAGTACAGTACTGAAACTTCCAAAATAAAATTCCTGCTTGCCAACACAGGCATCTACAAAATTACTACAGTGAAGAGAATGCAAGAAAAGAGGGAGAAACAATATCTGCAATACTACTCCCTCTCAGTTTGTAAAAAATAATATTTCAGGAGACTAAATACTACTAGTGTAATGAGAAAGTGATCTTTTCCCACTCCTGTGGTAGGTAAAAAGGACAGATTATCTCTCTGGGCCGTGTTCTGGCAGAGCTTTCATCAGCTTAATCTAGCCCATATTGGGGATAATGTAATATGTTGCTATTAAGAAAAATAGTATATTTCATTTAGCTTCTGTTACAATTTTCACTCACCTTGAAAAAAAGAGCAAGGACAAGGACCGTTGAATCAAGCAATAGCATTACTTAAGTGTAATGCAGAGAAGCCTGTTGCTGTACTGTTATATGTGGAAAACAAGATAAAAATAAAAGCTGAAGAAGAGTTATTTCAGCTATAGGTAAGTTTCCAGAGTTCAGTGTTATCTCTCTGCTTGAGAAACACTATCAGAACAGAGTATGTTTCTGTATGAGTATCTCTGAAGACAATGTAGACCCAAACAAAAAGTTGAGCCAGCTGCTGTCAATTACATAGTCCATCTATATATGTCAGTGAAAAAGCATATACAACTACAGGGCATGTTTGCCTAGTGAAACATAAGAATTTCATGATTCCAGAGAACAGCATAAAAGAGTAAGCTGGAGAGCCAAATAAGGGTCAGGAATATATCAGTCCTGGCACCATTTGCACGAGATAAAAAGAAGCCGCCCTTATTGCATTTATCAAGTGTGAATTCCTAAATTGCTGCAACCCAGTGTAAGAGAAGCCCTGCTACGCATCTCGAGACGCTTCAGCATCCTGCTGTGCTAGCCTGACATCTCTTGTGTGTTAAGAGCACTTATTTTTAGATGGGACAGTCATTAGGGACATAACGTATCTTAACTACTGTAAAGGAAGTAGTTCAGGGGCAGCAGAAGCGGATAGGGAGAAGCTCAGTTATAGAGGCACTAAGATTCTGTTTCTGACCTTCATCTGCAGTGGTATAGACTTGCTCTGTTTTTTCAGAGTGATTTTCAGCAGCAGCAGTCATGCCCTATTGGGCAATACCATGTTTTCTAGAATGAGACAAGCCACATGTTTTGCATGCTGAGTCAGAGGGGAAAAGGCACCTCACCAGTAATCCTCTTGTGCTGAGGACACATGCAAGAATGCTGGAACAAGACTAACTGGGAACAAGAAAAGCCCAGTTGCAGAAGAGTTGTCTTGGTATCACTGACCACCTCTGGAAACATAAGCAGAGTTAAATAACTGCTGTATTGCACGGTATGTAGATATGACCTAAGTTTGAACATAACTCACGCGTACCCAAATGCTGCCTCTGTATGGCTCTAAATTAAAACCTAATAATGACTAAAGTTGAGGTAAGATACAGTTAAGAAGAGATGATGGGTTTGTTTATCAGAAAGATATACTGAAAATTACTATTTTCTGATAGAAATCTTTACTGAAACTAAAGTCTCTGTTAGCAGTTTTGTGGTTTCATACGGATCCTAGAGGAGAACCTTACGTATTCACCTTCTAGAAAATGTTGAGTTCTTATTTTGCAGACTGGCTTTTACTGATACCTTACCATGTATTGGTCTGGATTTTCTCATCTCTGTCAGTGTGTAGCAGTGAAAAATCAAGTGGAGTGGAAGGCCAGGAGGTATGGCATCCTGGTCAATTCTGTGTTTATCATAACATTGTATCTAAACTGCTGTAATGAATGTGATTTACATAAAATTTAAGTGATAAACTAGGGGTTTTCAGAACAGAAAACATGTTAGGGAATTAGGAAAATTTTATGGGTTATTGTTTTAGGAAATAATGCAATTGTAGGGTTGATGACAATTTTCCCAAAGCAACGCTTTTCTCAAAAACGTTAGTTAAATGTTGCACTTTGTTGGTATTGTATTTAAAACCAAACAACTACTGTTCAAGTACTTGGCTTTAGTAATGCACTTTTCTTTTACATGAATCATATGTTATTAGAAAGTCAAGTGATAAAGTAGAAAGTAAAAGATACAGTATTCCCAATTAAAACAAAACAAACAAAACAAACAAAAAAACCCACAAAGACCCAAACCAAAAAACTCAAAATATTTCAGAGTGTTTAAGAATTATCTTTTTTTTTTTTCAATTGGCACTGAAAGGAAAATTTAAAATTTGGACTTTCACACAAAATGAAAACTTGCAACTCTGACCAACTCTGATCAAATGTGTTTGGATGTTGAACCCTTCCTGCAGTACCACTTGAGTTCCAGTTTTGAAAACTGACTGACCTAGACACAGAAGTGAATGATTCTCTATAATCTTCATGAAGTCCAAGCTATTAAGATTGTCCTCAATGCCCTGCTTTCCTATCCTGGTACAGGATGTAGTAACATACTATTGCTTTCCTTGTTTGAATCTGACCTTGTTTCAGGCACCTGCCAGTTTTACTCAGAGCTAAGAAATGCTCCAGAGTAGCTCATTATTTTCACAGGCTCCGTTCTTTATCTCATTTGATCTCTAATGTGCTATGAACTAATCTTGTTCCTGCACACACAGATACTTCAGCGATGGGGCAGTTGTCCTAGATTGCTCCCTGCTCCTGCGACGTTCACCCACTGGCGTTCTGTCAGTCTGAGCCGCGTAATGAGATGAGGCACTGAGGACAGCTGCTGCTCCTGACTCATCTCGGCGCTCCGTCCCATGCACAGTACCTTCCTGTGACTCTAAGCTGAAGCAGTCATTATAAATCGGAAAGAAAAACGGAGCAAACCCAGTGGATTTAGTGTTTTAAATTTTATTTATTAAAACACAAATACCAGTGGAAATAAACATGCATACCTTGTGTAGTGGTAAATTAATATAGAGAAAGTTGATTCTTAAGAGAATGTCTTACTATAATCACAAATGTGCTACGCTTAATTTTGTCAGTATGAAACTTGGTATTTTACTTAATACAACGTAAAGCCTATTCTGTAAACTGTTAGTTTAAACCAGGACTTTAAATGGTTTTGGTATTCAATATACAGAACTATGAATGAATACACCCCCCATGCTTTCTACCTATGGGAATATATGAAAAGCCTTTCAACTTAAACAATGTAATGCCCTTTTAAGTGGTGTTTTGGCATCTCATTTCCCCAAAAATGGTTTGCCCTGCAAATTTAAAGTTACTCTATTTGGATTTCTTTTTTTATATTTAGAAATTATGTCTTGCAGTGTTCCAAGATGAATACAGTGGAATAAAGAGCCGATATAAGTTATTGCTAATCCTCCTGTACCATGGAGGAGGAGGTGTGGAGAAGGCAATCCCTGTCCTAGGTTTCTGAATTCTGCCAGCAAAGGAGAGTCCTAGGAGAAAGCATGTTCCACCCAAGCTAACGAGAGTTTGGGTCAATAATTTTTATCTTAATCCTCCTAGACTTTAGCTAAAGATGCCAAGTTTACATACATACAAATACAAAGCTGTCCTAAAAATTGCTATCCAAACTTTTGTATAAGGGATTGCATGACTGGGTAACTGGGACCTGGAAGGCAATAGGTAGAAACTGGTGGGACCATTAGATCAGAGGTGTAATAAGCATAGTATGCCATGAGCATATTATGAGGAGATGACGTGTAATGTGTAACAGTGAGCTAAATATATACCTCAGTGTTTTAGCTTTAATCTGTGAATGTAACAATAGTTCCATGTTTCTTCTAGCAAGATCTTTTAAATAAATTAGAAACGCATCTTCTTTGATCAGATATTTTCCCAGTTGGCACCTGTGTCCACCTCAGGCTACCTTTCTCCTTCACGAAGGGAGGGAAGCGATGGTGTTTGTGACTCTTCTCACGCTCGTGCCTGCAGAGCAAAGCTCTCTTCCTCAAGTCAACCAGAAAAGCCTTAGTGGGAATCTTCCCTTACCCTCTACCTTCAGATATGGGCTCACTGCCTCAGTTTGCTGGCGGTGGCACCTTTTTTCCCCTTCTTGGTAACTTTGCTGGATGAGTTCTGCTGCTTTTTGCTGCAGCTTTTTGCAATCTGGATATGGCCTCCCCAGTTGAAGGGAAAGGCATAAGCCTTGCTTGCATTTTGGACTGGTTATGGTATGCCTCTGAAAGACGTAATGTGAGAAAAGAACACATGTGCTTATATGTAGAAATTTGTATTAGGGTAGTTGGCCTAAATTGCCAAACCGCCAGTACCTAATTAGCCACTGCCTGGCTCTGAATGTAGGCCACGGACATCAAGGTCTTCCCTGAGCCATGCAACCCTTTGGGATTCGGTAGGAGCTATGTGCTGATTTCAGGTTACAGTTTTAGATTTTGATGTTTACGTGCCATTGTAGTCACAAAAGTCTTTTTTCTGTTGTTTTTTTAGGTCTAGCTCTAGGCTGTATAGATACCAGTAGATGGAGAAAAGCCAGTCTTGCAGCACCCTTTCAAATCAGCAGTCTTGGAGACAAGTAACAATTATTCATAGCAATCTTTTTGGTAATTCTAAGAAAAGACTGGAACATATTCATAGTGTTTTCATTAAATTTTGTGGACTATCAGCATTTCAGATACTCTAGTAAAATCTGCTTAAAATAGGGAAGTCATTCAATAGAACAACAAAGACTGTACTTTCTTGTCTTATTCTAGCTTGAAGCCAGATTTAGGACATCTTGAATATATTGGCAATGGAGATGTTTGAAGACAGTTTTAATTAGCTATTTAACTAGTTTGTTTATGAAAGATGATCAGAAATTGAGCACTAATTTGCAGTATTATTTCAATAAGTACATGTTCAGAGTGAAGATTAGACTGTTTGTTTTCTAATGGAAGAAAAACAACAAACCAGCTGCAACTGAATTTTAAGGGCCTGCGCAGCAAAGGCAAGACTGAAGATACAGTGCCACTCTTTTGCTATGTCCTGTGCAGTTTCTTTATTTGAATTCATTCTTCTGCTTAAGTTGACTGGGTGTTTAAAATTTCAGCTGGCAAGCTGTCAGGCTTGCCAGCAGCATTATAACTGAATATCATGACATCCATATACTTACATTTTCCACCATAATACTCGTTTAGCAACCTCAGTGCTGAAAAAAAATATGGAGAAAACCCACTTCTTCATATACGCTGTGAAAAAAATGTTGACATAATTCAGATGTAATTTTGATATAATTCAGATCACCACGTATTTACCTGAAGATGTTTTGTTAAACTAAATGCTCAAATAATTTTGTGACTGAGGCTTTCTTTGAGATATATAGGTAACAAGAAGGTTACTTAGAATATCTTACAGCGCTTCACCCTGATGTGATTTAATATAGTCTAAGTGGATTTTACCAGAATTTTCTGAAGCATAAATGTAGCTGAATTATAAAAAGCTGCCTATAAAACAGCGTTTGTAAGCTGTCTTTTAAAAAATTACCAAACATGCTAAGAGAAATACACACTGAAAATTCCTTGGAAATTATGGAATGTTCTTGTTATCTAAGAAAAAGATGGGAAGGACAAAATAAAGGAAATTGGAGGATTTGAGGAACATCCGAAGTGCTTGTGTAACTGATACAAACAGAAACCTTCCCATAGGGATTTTGGGACTCATGTTTTCCTCCCTGTTTTTGTTCTTTGCTGCTTCTATTGTATGCCTGTTCCAAAATGCACTCTTTTCTACTGGGCACAGTGGAGTTTTCTGTAAGATCGCTGCAAAACTTTTCTAGCCGTCCTTATTTCTCTATCCCTGTCATGGAAGGATGGGGGAACCGCATTTGTAATCTCTCTAGGATATGCCAGGTCTCTCCTCCAAAAGTTTTCACTAATCAAAACGTGACATGCACATGCATTAGTGTCTACCTGCTTCTTGCTTTTTGTGGCTGAGAGCAGAAGATGCTTACCGTACCAACTCAAATGCAGCTGCCAAAACCACGGCTGAGGCTGGAAGCTGCATCTTCAGCTCTGCGGCAGAGGTGCCACACCACGGCTTTAACGCAGGGCAGCCGGCAGTTCCCCTCGGGATGCGCAGTCTCTGGCTGATGTTGGTGACTTCGACACACTTCTGTCCTTGCCCGGCAGCTCCAGCCAGCCCAGCCACCCCGTTGGGACTACGTGAGCCGGCGCGAAGGCAGTTTCTCCAAAGGTTGCAGGTTTATGGGTGTGAACGTCAGGGAATGCCAGGCTTAGGGGTGCCTCAATTCCTGCGGGAGGTTTGCTGCCCGCGGTGACCCCTCCGTTCCTTGCAGCCCACCCCAGACCTGAGCCACTTGCTGAGGCCACGTCTGTCGCTGTGGGCACGTCCCCGTCCTCGTACGGTACGGTTGGTCGTGTTCAGGTGGCAAAAGAGGAGACAAGGGCTTTTGTCAAACAACGTATTCACCTTGCTTTCTTCCTTTGGTGAATGCCTGGCAGAGGAAATCTGATCATTTAAAAAGCCAGAGAGTTGTGCTGTAAAGAAAGGTAAGGCTGTTTTCCATGTATTTTTCTGCTTTTACTGATACTTGAGCAGTTCATGTACTTTTCAGTATGATATCATAAAGCAGCATAAATTCAGCTAATAAATCCACATCATCCTTTCCCTGACCCCATTATAGTCTCTTTTTCTAAACAGGAACAGTAAAAGCAGTGTTAGTAGGTTAGTTCTGAAAAAGTAGTGTGATTGGTATGAAATTAGTCCATGAGCAACACTAGGTAGAGTTAGATTGTTCAAGAAAACATTCTTTCTGGTCATATTTGAAATGTTTTGTAAACAGAACTTGGCTGAAGAAATGGAACTGTTTAGGTTGCCCATAGATCCAGAATACTGTTATTTTTCATGACGTTTACTCTGTCATGATTTTAAAGCAGTGCCTGCTGCCATGTTGTTCATGTATTTTATTAGCATCTGAATTAAAGCAACCCATTTAACTCAATAATATTGTGCCACCCTCAATGATCACTCATTAGACTGAGTAATACTGTTTTTTACTACCCTGACTTTTGCTTCTTTTTCTGTCTCCTTGATGTTTAACCACTTTATCACTTTGTATATATGGTTGGTTAACAGGAGTCCTTTGATAACCAAGGTGTGCACATAGTAAGCGCTTGGTTTTCATTTTTAAAAGAATTTCCTGAGCAGTTTATATTTTTACCATGAAATCTCAATTATGAATTATTAAAAATTAAACACCGAGAAATGTTTCAGTGTTTTAGGTATGATACATTATTTTTACATTGTTTGATTTTTCTATGTTTGTTTAGCTGCTGGACATCTCACAAGACTACCAGAAAATGCCAGGTTGTGTTTCAGATTGTGTAGCATTTTCATACATATAAATACACCTGCAACTTTCCAGACTGCTGAAAGAATGAACAAGGCAGAAATAAAATGCTTTGACAGCTCACAACACATCTCAGTCATTGGGGAGATAACTGTTAATAGTCGTGGTGGTAATAGGCTTGATGGATCTGTTAAATAAAGCGTATAGTCTCAAAGCTCAGCACAGGGAGTAGGTGATAATGAAAAGGACCAAGAGATATGTAAACTCAATTAACCTGGTACTAGTTGTATGCAACCTGTTTCTCACTAAGCCGGAGAATAAGCAATGGGGAGTGTCCTTCTTCGGTTGCCTGTTGACAACCTGAAAAGTTCTGCAGCTTTATGGGCTAGCCATAGTCTGGACCTCGGGATTTTCTTAATGTATTCTATTCCAAACATATTATATTCCAAACATTAATTGTATTCACCCATAACCATATTTTCTCATGTGTTGAAGGAACATTGCAACTTATCTCTGTAGAGCTATGTTAAAAATTTTCATCCAAGTCATTCTAGTCTAGAAAACTCATTAAAGCGAATCTGGTATTTCCCTTTCTTCCTTAGGAAGTTTCCCAGGAGGCATGTGTGGCTTGGGATTTGCTACATTAGACTTTTGTTAAATATATGAAACAGATTTTTCTTGGCTGAAAATACCTTTTTTTCCCCCAAAATAAAAATTTCCAACAAGTGAGAGTTCTATCTATATATCTCTGTATACACTTGCAGTCAAAGTTAACCCTTCTTTTCCGTGTCACTGGGTTTCAGATGGCAGACCGCAACTGCTTAGTATTGGGATTATTTTGGCTCGTTGTGCTGGTGTTTCCTGGCTGGCCCATAGGCATAGCCTTGTGTGCCCTCTATGGATTCTTTTCTCCTCTCGCTACTTTAATAGGGCTAGATGAATTAAGCAAAGTGTTGCTGAAGGGTGCGTTTGGGGAGGCAGCATGCTCAGAATGTGTGCGATGGCAAGCGCCTGTGTTAAGCAACGGAGACAGCCCTGCATCAGTCAAGCAGCCAACTGTATGCTGTTGGATTTCATAGTTTACTCTGTTAATCTTATTTTTTCAGATCTAAACAAACTTTTCTTAGTTTTTAACTGTGTACTTTTCTCTTGAGCATGTCTAAGAAACCTTACAATGCAGAGGTTTATCTTCTAAAATATACGATAAAAGTTGTAGCTATTGTTTTGAAAATAAGTAATGATACCATGTACTTGGAGAAGGTAGCTACGTGCACATCTCTCAGGTTTTGAGCTCAGTGTCAAAATCTAATTAAATAGTTGAAAATACTGCCTAGAGGTGGAATGCACCTACTGGTTCTGATTAAGACACTTGCTGAAGAGTGGATACTGAATTGGAAATTTATTTTTGTGAATATTTTAATCTACAGTGTACATTGCTCAGTAATAAGAAAAGTAAAATTCTGATCTGATGGCTTTACAGTGTGTATTTTTTAATATATACATTTCAGTGCCTGTTTAGTTCTTTTGCAATAGACATTAGAAATTGTGTGCGTTATCATCTCAGTTTGTGTTAATTTCCTGTGAAGAGCAGTTTTTCAATGGAACAACTTTGCTCATGTGGGTTCACTGCACTGTTTTCAAGTATATTAAATTAATAAACAATTTCTGTAAACAACTTGATTGAAATGTCTCCTCCGTTGTCCTTTGTTTGAAGTATTTTATATTTTTATAAAACACTAAGCATTGCCCAACCATTTACTTGTAATACTTTAGATTTCTAAGAATTTTAGTAGGTCTTTAGAAAAAATATTTTTTATTTTGCTTTTTACGGCTTGTGTTTGCTGGTTCTGTCATCTTATATTTTTATTATAGGGTGTATTTATATGAAAAATAAGATTGGTTTTCTAAAGTTTCTTTTCTCGCTTCAAAAGACATTGCATATCTTCAAGTGACCAGCCGGCAGAGTGACAGTAACTACACTTTCCTGTGTGTTTCCAGAAATGTTTTAGAAATTAGCAAGTCTATAAGGCAGTTTAAAGAGGTTTAATTGATCCAGAGGAGGTTATGGTTAGATGAAACAGTCTTTTATCTATATGTTTTAATCTATAGCAAGTGTTTTTTGTAATAGCTCCTGCCTAGAACTGCCTGTAACTTGGTTCTGGGAGGTAAGGATATGTATTTCTACCACAGCAGGAGCACAAGAGTATTATATATGCTATTACCAATAAGCTACTGCAATTAAAAAGCCATTTTAAAATAAAGTTGGCCATAATTGAATTATTTTTTGTTCCTTCGCATAAGAATAGCAAGGGCTCAAGCCTTTAGAAAGTGGTTTCAGGGTGTGAATCTAGACTGGTAAGAAAGACCGTCTAAGTTTTGAAGACAAATGGTATTTCAGAAAGACCCTTGTCCTCAACCATCAAGCATCATCTTATGCTGAATTAGGTGACGATACATAGGAGAAGTTCAACTGTAGAGGATAGGATCAGAGAAAACACAATGCCGACCAAGGTGATTCACTGGGGGGAGGCGATTCTGTTCTCCAAAACATTTAACTTCCCCTGTGTATTAACACTGAACTCGGGAGCTGTGAATTCTGCGAGGGCAGAGCAGACAGCTAAACTTGGGTAGTAAACATTCATCTAACGTGCGTGTGAATACAAAAGGAGGAAGTATGAGCTTTAGATTGACCCCACAGTATGTGTTCTAGATATGGAAAATGAGACAAACAAAGGCACCCAAACTGAAACCCTAAAACTAGTATGTGGTTCATGTGATGGACTCCCTGTAGGGAGCCTTCTAAGTGCTGGAACAAAAGAATATTTTTTGTTTTACTTACTCAGCATAAACAGAATGACTTGGGTATTTTCTCTTTTCTCTCTCTTTTATAGCTCCACAGAAATCAAACAGAATTCAGACAAACTTTTGAAAAAACAGGTTTTTGTTGGACACTACTTTTGAAATATCTGTCTGTGGTAACTTTTTCTTCTGCATAGAAATAAGCCTTCTGAAATCAATGTTAAAATTAGATTACCTTTTCAATCATAAATGTCGCTGTGTGACTTCCAACAGCAGTTGTATGAGCTGGTAAAATGAAGCCTGAAATGTGCAAACATCTTTAAGTTACTGCTTAAGCCTAGCAGCTACGGTCTGGGAGTACTGGAGCATTAGACATTTTGCTCTTCATTTTGCTTCTGTTGCACATCTGGTTGGTACCACAGAGGATCTGTTGTGTCAAGGCTGTGGCTGTGATGCTGAGTCCCAGAAGGATTTGTGAGGGAGATGCTGGGAGTTAGAATATTGAGTGATCTCTATGAGCACCTCTTTAATGTGCTCTTCCCTCCCCATCTCTCTCAAATTAGAGATTAGTAGGTTATTGCTCAAATCCTTTTGGAGTGCAATGAGTTTTGGAGTCCAGCAAGCAAGAGAGATGTGAATGTTTGCCAGAATAGACTCCATTCTTCTCTCTTGTCTTCCAGTCCTAATCTAATTGTCCATCTTTATTCTCCTTACCCCTTTCCTCTATTTTTTCCTATTTTTGTTCCTTTTTGTTTAATTCATCATAATCTGCATCCTCTTTTTTTTTTCCTGTGAGGTTTTGATCTTTTTTTTATTTAGGATTTCATTAATTGATTTTATTTTCCTTCTTTATGTTTTTTACCTTCCCCTTTATCGAATTTGTTTTGTTGAATTTCCTTTTATATTTTTAAAGTTGCTCTTACGCCTGACATAACTTGTAGAATTCCTTGTGCTGAGTATGTCTTGAGGGGCTGTTGTGTTTTGTGTTTGGAAGTCAGTCTGTTAAACCTTATGTTATTAAGCTTATTGTTCAGCCACCCTTGATCAGATTTTGGACTGCATCCTATTGTTTATTATTTCCTTGTGGGTACGGACCTTCAGCAGTAAGTGTCCTAGACTGGTGGTCTCCAAACTTTTTTGATTGTGCACCCCTATCGGTAAAAAATTTTTGAACATGCACCCCTAATATATGTATATTTATTAATGTATAAATTATGTATGGTTACCACTGCACTAACACATTCTGTATATTATAAAACCTACACAAAAATAGAAATTAAAAAGAGAACGAGATAAAGATGATATAAACACTTTTTAAAAAATATTTTTAAATTTTATTTACTAATGGTACAAAAAATATTTTCCTCCTGCACCCCAATGGATTGTCTTGCGCACCCCCTGGCATCCACACACCCCACTTGGAAGCCACTGGTCTAGATATTCCCCAAACGAGCATCAGTACCCCTAAGCACACTTCTTCCAAAGAGCACCTAAGTTCTAGAAGTGTTCTTAGTTTGTTGGGGTTTTTTTCCATATCTGATAAAGGCAGCATATTTTGTAACAGCTCCAGAATAGCTAGCACAGCCGGAGAGTTAGTTGAAACAATAATTCCTCACATTCATCTTCCTCTTGTCCATTTTCTTACCTTTCTTGTGTATTTTTGCCCATCCTTTTAAAGTAAACAATGAAATACGTGTACAAACCGGTCACTCTTTTACACAAGGCCATTTATGATTTTGCTAGTAGGTTGGAAAGAATTCCTGTTATGTTGTAAACCATTTCACACCACCTTCATTATTAATGGTGTAACAAAACGTCTTTTAATTTCATTCTAACAGAACTTCTTACACAGTTCTGTGCTATATTAGAAACTATTTATGTCTGCATTATTACTGTGTAATTCTACAGCGAGAAATTATCTCCCCTTGGTTATAGGAGGGCTTGATTTTGAATAATGCAAGGTATTTTAGGATGAGTAGCACTGCTGCTTTTATTGCTTTACCAATTTTGTTCTGTTCTTTAGTGATAGGAACAGAAAAAATAACTAGAATCTCCCACAATGAATCTAGAGATCATTACTAAACAAGCTGTGTTTTTGTAATACTTTAAAATTTATTTTCTGTCATCTCCTGGAAGAGTAATGATGCATGACAAATAGATAAAAATTGATGGAGCCTGATGTATAAATAAGCTATATATCATCATTTAAATGAATATGTATTACAAATAAAAGGCCATTCAAACTCATGAATATTCAAACGCAATAACCTCATGTTTAGCTTTATTGAAATTTTACTTGCAGACATATCTACCCAAAATTTACCTTTTGTGACATTCTTCTCCCTGACTCAAATTTCTGCAGTACTACGTAGAACCAGGATCTTTTCTTCCTTTAGTTTTCCTTTCAGAGTTTACCTATCCCACAGGACTTTTCCCCAGGTTAAGTAATTAGTCTGCTCATAACATCATATTAGTTGTTTTGGCTGCAGTGACATTTTTATATCCCACTGCATTTTCCTAACAGTTACAGAAGCAGGTGGCAAAACAAGAATTTATGTAAAGTTGTTGTGATTTTCAACCCACTTGTGTTTCTGTGCTCATTTGAATTCCAAGTTTGTCTTTTTTCTCTTCATTTGAATACTGCAGAGATATTTTTCCTAAAGGTAAGCCCTTCAGTATTTCATTTTCTTGTTGTTAATAATTGAACTCAGAATCTCACTTCTCTGTGGCTTCAGCTGGGTATAACTTTGCTGACACCAGCAGAACTTTCTGTGGCTTTCAAGCAGATCAGCTTGAAGAATCTGGCTGAGCAAAGCAATTTCTTCATCATGACAACTATTTGATCCTGTTGTAGTCATCTGTAAAATTGCACACCCCAAAACACCAGTAGGAAGGGGGTGATAAGTGGAAAATTTGAGGACTTCTGGGCTGATGCTTAAAACACTGGAGTGGTACTTCTAAGATTATTTTTTCTTTTTCAGATTGATCAACAATTTCCTGTTTATCATTAAGTCAATTAATCTGTACCTCATTGCCTTATGCATACAAACCTCACAGGAGTTTGGGGAGTTTAGAATTCACTAATAAATACAAACTTAGTTATACCAAACTGGAAGGCCTCTAAAGAGCTAGAAAACTACTGACTTCTTTAGGATATGTGCAGGTTGTTAGCTAGCACAAGACTGTAACTACAGTGCATATTCTAGCTTTTTCTCTTAATGTCTCAAGCTTTAAGGGCTTACTTAGTTTATACGCTACCAGCCCAACTGATCTAATTTTCAGAATATGCTTAGACATGATATTTTCAGCATTCATCCTATTATTTATTTAATCTTGAATTTATTCCGTGCTCGTATGGAATTTCACCTGCTTCCTGGTGCTATAGAAATCGAATCAACAACATAATATTTCAATCACTTAGTTCAATATGAATAGTCCAGTTCCTGCTGGGGTTTGAACTCCTGCAGTATGCTTTGAAGATGACAACCTAAATTAACAGGTTTGTAGTGTACACAATGATTCATAATTAATGGCCAGAGTAAATTTGCTAGTTAAAGTTCTACCTAATACATATTTCTTTATCCTTGGGTATTTATGCCTTTTATTTAACTATAAATAGTTGTTGTGTCCTCCTTAATTTGATAGGAAAGCAATACACATAGACAACTCTTCCTGGGTTTATTCCAAAGCCTGTAAAGTCAACAAGAGTTTATTAAGAATTTTGGTGTGGTTTGTATCAACTCCTTAAGCTTTCTTCTAAGGATTTTTCTCAAACTTATAATAATTTTTCTGAACTTGCTGTAGTTCATACCCATTTTTCTTGCACTTGGGTACTTAGAACTCCCTGCAGTATTCTAGGTGCAACAGTTTAATTCTTACAGCAGCCTTCTGAGTTGTCATAGGGTCTTCACTGGGAACCAGGTTGACCATCAATGATAGAAAAAGGAAACAGTGCAAATGAGTCTTACAGAAGATAAAGTATTTCTTTTTAGTTTCCAAAAGCTTTGACACAATTTATATTTCACAAGAGATTCTGTATTAGAGACCTTTCCCTTTAAAATGGTGTATTTTTTGAAAGCACCATGGATTTTAATTGCTACTTTCACAAAATATATGTAGCGTGCTAAATGTAAGGAAGGCTGGAGGTACTGCAGTACCTAATTCTTAGTTGCCTGTCACTCAGGAATCTAGAGAATTGGCATAGAGGAGTAGGTTCCACCTAAAATATGTCAGATGATCTAGGCACTGGAACATGACAGCAAAAGCTAAAGTAATGATAAGACATTTAGAGCTAAAATATTCAAAGCACTAAATCCTGGGATGTACCTGAAACCTCCATCCTTTCTGGAGTTAGTGTGCTTGAACTGAAGAAGCAGGCGGGTAGATAACTCCGTTCACTTGGGAGCCAGAACCTGAAATCCTTGTAGAAATTGTCAGCATCTTTTCCTCCTGAGAAGCTAAATGGGACTTACTCTTCATTGTTTCTTTTGTTGGGTTCCTTTTTATGAGCCACCTGGGCTCATAAAAAAAGGAGGTGAAGGTAGAGAGGAGGCTATTTCTTCTCCCTTTTATTTATTACAGATTAGAGGTCAGTACTCTGCTGGGATGTGAAATTCAGGTTTAATGCTCCCTTCAGCTCCTAGGTTAGCAACCTATGCACCATGACACTAACCTCCTAGGTTAGCATCCTTCACCATGTTAAGCCTGTGAAGCTTAACAGATAAAATTCTACCTCATTCTGTTTCTTGTGGGCCTTTGGGCATGAAAAAGCAAAGGGAGAGAAAACAAGAGATGAAACACATCTCTGCAGTCCACTAGCTCTACTTGGCTGAACGTGTCCTGGGTATCTGCTTTTACTTTTCTAGCCCAATGTCTGCGTAAAGCCTCTGTGAATGGTGGTAAGCGGAGCAGAGGCAAGTAATATATCTGCTAAAAAAGCTGAGCAGTGACGTGGCTAGCAAAGAGCAACAATGAACGGGTGGTGCAGCCAGCAAGAGCCGCAGGACGGCTTTTGGGGTGGCCTCTCTACAGCAGACAGGGGATCCTGTGGGGAATAACACAGCGGGCACGGGTCCCACCAGCCATGTCCCCGTCCCACAGTGCCTGAGCCAGGCAAGCAGGGCAGACCTGGAGATGGCGGCCAGGTCCAAGCGACTTTAGATCAGGGCTGGGAGTGACCTCGCGGCCGTGGCGGAGACAGTCTCCAAATGCCATGTGGTTAAACGAAGTTAAATAAAGGTGTTTTCTTTTCCCTTTGCTCTGTTGGTCAGCCTGAATGTAGTCTGAATCCTCAGAACCCTTGGTCCTCACCACCCCTATTGGAGGGTGCTGTCAATGCCAGCCCATCTGTCTACCCCCTATTCTTTGTAGAGTGTGGTCGATTCAAGACTTGGCAACCTCACTCAGCAAGTAACTTTTCTTTTTTACTGATTTTTACTGAGTTCCTTGTCTTAGGGCTGTTTTTTCTCATTTTGAAGGGCAGTATGCTATATTTGGTTTTTTCTGCATGCCAGGCTTTGTCAAATGTCTGTCCAATACCTTAGTCTATCCAAGACATTTTGCACCGGGAAACAATTGCTTATGAGAGTCATTCCTCTGAGGGCAATCACGTGGCCTGGTAGTTTTGAAACTGTTTTGCAAAGTAGGAAAACATCTAGGTTTTCTTTACAGTGACGGCCTTTGGTTGTGTTTTGTGTATTATTTTAGAAGATACTTTATGGGAAAATAATTGCTTTATGAACCATCAAATTGACCTTTTTTTTCCTGAACATCTACTATGCTTAAGGCAACAGATTAAAAGTGTATTTTCAGCAACATTTTCCCCAGTTGACTTAAATAATGAACTTTTGCCAATGAGATTTTACTGATGCCATCTGGTACTTCCTTTGATCTTGAATCATTGAGATTTTAGGTAGATTACCTGTTCCTTAAATATGTATTTAACCTTTCGATTTTAACCCTCTTTTTCAGAAGTTTTCCAGGTTTTTGTAACGGTTCAAACCCCTACCTGCAATGGATCATTGTTCCCAAGTTCAGGTCAGTTTGTGTCTGGCCATTCTTTACAGGAAGAATGACAATAAACAGAAATTTTAGCTATGCCTTAGAGATGTTTTAAATGGAAGAGTACATTGCTGCTGTCCACAACTCTATTTATCTGCAGGACATGTCGAACAGCTTTGTACAAAATGCTAATTTAAATTTAAATCTTCGTATCAAGCATAAATAATTAATAAGTTGGCTGAGTCGATAACAGGTCTTCCTATGTTAAAGATGACAGTAACTAGAATAAAATATTCCAATACACTGGAAATCAAGCATTCTGTTCTACAGGTAACTCAGAAATGCTCCTATGACATTTTTTCTGTGATATTAATGAAGCATGTTAAGTGAAGTCTGAAATGCAGTGAGTATTTACAGAATATATACATAAGAGACAGTACGACCTTCTTACTAAAGCCTTGGTAAATGCTCAGTGTTGTCTAAACCAGAGCCTTTTTACAAGAAAAAGGGGCTAGACCCTGATTTATTTTTTCTGTAGTTAGGACTTTGGATAAATAAGCAACAAAATAAGTACTGGTAGAAAACATTTCCCACTGTCATTCTAGAATACTATTTAGAAAATTATTAAGCTCTAGAAGTAATCCCCTTTTAGTCCCCTGAAATTGCTTCCATCAGCAAGCATTCTAGAATGTCTCAAAATGTGGTTTTGCTATTTTCATTTCAGTTGAACTCTTTTTCTCCACTGTGGTATTTTTTTTACCCTGTGTGTAGGAGTAGCTTAAATGCTCTCTGAGATCTGAAAAGTCTGTCAGTATTGTTATCGTGTTACACATATTTTACTGTTAAAATGAAAAATATCAGTCTGGTATGGATTCTTTTGAATTGTACTGAACATATAATGGGAATGCTGGATTATTTGATTATCAAAGTTTTATCTTTGATTAATAAACTGTTAAGTTTGAGGTAAATTTTCCATCTTTTGAAAAAGGTGAGATAAAAATATTTTTCTACTGAATTTGGCTAAGAGGTAAAAATCCTGAAAATACTCAGAAACAAAATTTGGAAAAAAAATTCATTTCTGTCAATTAAAATATTTTGTTCATAATTCAGATAGTACTTTTCTACAAAATAAATCTGTAGGTTTGTGGATTTTTTTAACCTAGAAGAAAATGAAATAAGCTGACTTGAGACCATTCTTTGAAAAATGGAGTACAAAACTTCTGGGGTAAAATGCATTTTGAAGAATGTCTGGTTTTTAGCAAGAGAAATAATTTTGCCAGAAAGTTCTGAGCCAGTCTCAGCATCCTGCAGTTCTACTCTTGAATTCACTTACTGCAATGTTGTCTCCATATATCATGGTCCAGCTAAATCGTTTGTTAATAACTGAGATGCTTTTGTCTAAATCATCTTACAACTTTGCAAAATTGTAGGTTGGAATCATCACATTTTTATGAGACCCATCAAACATCTTTGTGTTCCTAATAGCAGCAGTAGAATCCATCGGTCTTGTAAAACGATATTTCTTGGGAAGGATATATCTGTCAACTGTGGCAAAGCAAACTGTTTCTGTGTACACCACAGATTCAGAGAGCCTTATGTACCCATATTTGAGAACAACAGCGCGCTACTTATTCAACAGCTGGAATTGGTCTTCAGAAGCAGGATTCAATACTTACATAAACTGCTAATTTCCAATGCGACTTCAGTCAAGTGATTTACTTCATCCTGCTGAACCTTAGCTTCTCATCTGTAAAGCAATACTTCCTTCTCTCCTTAGTCTATACAGATTAAGAGATGTAGATTCTTCTGCTTTAACACGCAGTGCAAGAGAATGCATGTAGAGAGGTTAACAGAAAAGCCAGTACTTGATGGTTTCCTCTATTAAAAGTTAATTCCTTAGCTAGAATGCAATTAGAATAGACTGCTTCATTGTTGCTTTTCTTGTAATTATGAGACATCTGTCTGATTCTGCAAAATAAAAGGCAGCTGAGAAACAATCTGGAACCCACACAGTGCTTTGCAGCAGCTAGTAGATTCAGGTTCCTTTTGTTTCAGATTATCGAACCCTACTCGTTGCAGTGGACTTCAAATCTGCTCATGCAGATTGGTGAGACCAAAGTAATGTGATGGGTTATAAATAAGAAGACAGGCCTGTGTGATATGCCAGTAAAGACAAAACATACGTATGAGATTTCATCTTCCTACAACTGTATGCTAGCTGGGGAAGAAAACGGGTATGTTTCTTGTTTCTCTGGGAAACTTTTCCTTGACAATTTGAATCCATGTAGGTGCATGTAGGTGGCTGCACACAACAACCTATGCATGCTGGAGAACTTACAGAGATGTGATGAGGAAAACAAAGATGGGAATTACAAGGGAAGGAAGGTGATGAAATAGAGGATAGTGGGAAAGTGCTAAAAACATAAATAAAAGTAAGGGAACTTGATGAAGAGGGGGACATTAGAAGCAGTAAAGAAGGGAAAAGATCAATTCCTAGTATGAAACATTCTGAATAGTTCTTAGACACTGGCTTTGACATGAGTTACCACAGATGTTTGTGAATCAGAGGCCTTGCAGAAGGACAGTAGAGAACTAGACTAAACTGAAAGGTTACAGCAGTGTGCTAGAAACACCACTGCTGGTAGGAGATTTGCATCTGCTTATGGCACTGGTCTGAAAATTTGAAAAGCAATACATAGATAGGCTGTGAAGTCCTGACCACTTTCTATAGAACATGACAGGTGCAGAATCTGTGGCAAAGAAACAAGACTGGACTGAAGTGAGCTTGGAGGAAACTGAAGGTGGAGTGAGACATAAATCTGGACGAGGAAGTGCCTTTGGCTGCAAATTTCTGAGTCTATGTCTTGCATTCTTTCTCTCTCTTTCACTGTTCTCCTTTGTCATCTTTAAGTATCTAGGTATTAATCTACGTAATTTATATACTCATGAAATATCTGCTAAGGTCCCATGTCATTTTATTACACTTCCTGGGCGGCCATTCTGCAAATCTGAGCTTTTTACAGTCACATGTAAGAAGGAAATATAATTTAAATAAAAATAATCACAGATTTGTTAGCTGGGCAGAATTTGGCCTTAAGCATTGGTGTTTTTTTGAAATATTCCCAATATATGATATCATCAAGCCGTCTTTGGTACATCTAGCAACTACCCATTGCCTCTGGAATTGTTATTTATTGATACTGTACTACCAGCCAGAGACTCATCAAGGATCAAATGATGACTGTGTGATACTGAACAAACATACACAAAGGTGTTTTCCGTGTTCCATCTTTTTTGGTGTTTAGGTCAGATGTGTTTTCTAACTGGGAAAAAACCCAACAGTAGAAATGAGACTTTGAAATACTGTTAGAAATACTGCCCATCAGCTTTCTAACGTAGGGCAGGTATCTCTCAGAGACGCTGCACAGGACTGGCAACCGAGTTACATGCTGGCAACAGCTGAAGTGCTCAGCACGTATTTCTGTCCTCTTGAACTACTCCATGTCCCTCAGTGCATAAGACAGCCTGAGGAGCCTAAATTATGGCAGTTTCCCTGGGCTGCATTTTATTTCAGAGCAGACTGCAGTCTTCATGGTATGAAATGCTGGAGTCCGACCCCGTCATGCCTGCCGTGCTTGGGCTTGCGAGAGATGCACAGCACTTCTGGGAGCAAGGCATTCCTCCGGTGCAGGCGCAGTGCTTTCAGGATCTCCCAGCACTCTCTGAGCCCTCTTTCCCCTGAAAAGGGGGTGTAATGGAAGTGAGAGTCCCGGCCTTTCTTTGTATGTGACATGTGGCAAATAATGATTCTGGAGTCAGAGGCTCAGAAGCACAAATTCCTTTCACTGCCCCTCACCTCCACGTTGCCCGCGCCTAATTCTCTCAGCTTCATAACAAGATGTTTTAGCTGCATCTCTAACTCCCAGCGCCCACCTCATGATTCTGCCATTTCAGCGCACACTTAAGATGTTTTAGGTTAATTATAGATGTGCAGCAGTACATGAGTGAGTGAGAGAAAGACACAGAGAGATGATAACAGCCTGCAACTATGCGAAGGGTTTAAATGCTGAGAAGACAGGGAATGTATTAAGGATGAAACATGGGCTATTACTAGGGTGAATGAGACATAACTTAGAAAGGGAAATACCCGATGAATTCTCTGGGGAAGTTTTCCTGACAGTGTGATTATTAAACTGGGAGACTCTCCTCTAGCAGAACAGGAGAAAGATTTCTCACGTGAGAGGTTCAAAATCTAATCGGAAAAGTGTAACAGAGCTTTTCATAGGGAACAACTTCAGGCTGGTGGTGACTGCAGAATTGTCTTTTCTGGCTTTTCTTTGTATGTCTGCATACAGAGACAGATTCGTAACTACACAGATGTAGATAACCACGTATGACTCCTTCGTGACAGTGGCTCATTCATGCCAGTGATATTGATCGTATATTTTATGTTTGGCATTCTCATTTCATCAGGGCTCCTGCCCATCAGTAAGAGTCTGCCACAACGTTTCATACATTTCTAAAGCCCATATAACTCCAAACAGCTGTCATGGGACAAAAGAAAACCTGTCAGAGTGGCATTTGCTTTTTATTCTTGAAAAAGTAAAATATCTTTCAAAGATTACACTGGCCTGAGGCTTAAGAGAGGTAACATTTGGCTCTGTGCTAGGACAGATTTTATATGTCATCATCCATTGGATTTAGAAATAGCAGATTTTATGTGAGAAGTCATCTGCTCTAAGACCTGCTAGGTCAGGGTATACTGTACATGAAATCTTTTGCTGTATTATGAAAAGTTTATTATTTTTATTGGAACATGTACAGATAATAAAAGAATAATCTGAAAGGCTGAAAAAAAAAATACAGAGAGGGCCTGATCCTACACATTTTCAATTTTTGAATGCAATGTTAACTACTGTAAATGATCTGAAGTCTGTGGTAGTAAGTGGTCTATGCTTTAAAGTTTTTGAAGAATCAAGCCTTTATTTTTAAGCTAAGTGGTTTTTTTTTTCATTCAAATGCTGAATAGCAGCTGTGAAGATTTCTGGGCATCATAAGATCACAGTGTGATTTTTATACTCACATTTTTACCATGCTGAGGGAAGAACTCATGTTCTGATTTTGGCTGCAGTCACAACAGTGTCTTATTGGTTGAACAACACATCCAGTTCTGCCCGTGCACATGTGTCATATATATATATATATATATAAATTTGCTACCCCATTAATATTGTGTACACGTTGAGGCTTCATGCTCCTGTGTGTTCAGGCTGTTTTAGGGTACGTGCAGATCATGTCCACTGCAGATCTGCCTGCTCTCCCAATACTCCACACTGCCTGTGCTGTCCTTTGTCTCTGGGGTCACTCCCAATAGCTAAGTCATGAGAAATGCACACAGCGTGTGGGGACCCTGGTCAGGCAGACGCTAGAGTATTTTTCCTCTAGATGACATTACATAAGATACTTCAGTAGGTTTTTGCTTCTTTGCTTGCCTGTTTGGTTTATTTGAGGCTGTAATATCACTTTATTGCAGAAAACAGAATTATTTTGGCCAAAGTACTGGGTACTTTTAGCCGAGTACTTTTCTAATGGCTACGAGAAAGCAGATGTGATTCTGGATTTATGTACATTATGTGGTGCCCTTTTCATTTGACCTTGCACTATATGGTGGGGGGTGGTGGTGGTGGGGATTGATGAGCTCTCAAGTGCATCAGGCTCCTAGATGCAGTGTCCTGCTGGATTAGAAATGTATAACTTGAGGAAAGAGTAGAGAAAGCCGATATTTACTTATAAAGTAAACAAGAAAATACAGACTTGTTTGTGTAGAGAGCTGGCTCTGTCTCAGTTTCAGCAGAGTCTGTCTCTCTCTCTAGCCAAAGGGAATGTAGGATGTGACAGGGAGGGTCTGATTGGGGAGGAATTCAATGCAGCTATCAGCAGCGGGCTTCTATGTAAATACTGTAACACCTCTGAACCGAGGAACAGCTGAGATAACACTGTAAACTAATCTCTAGTGCCAGAGAAGCTGGCCAATCCCTCACATTATATGGTTTCTGTAGAAAAGATGTGCTAGGGAAAAAAAGAAGCAGATTTAAATTATAGATGGCAACTTACCATGGAGTAAAATATGCTGACTTTTTAAAATTGAAAGCAGCATATGGTAAAGTATTTTTTCTTTGAAATGGTACTCTGTACCAGGGTGTATATGCTTCTACATCCTTGCATATATATGAATTCTTATATAAATAGGCATTGCCATCACCAAAATATTTTCAACTCTCTGTTACCTGTGCCTAATCGGTTTAGATAAATATATACTCACTTAGGGTCCTTATCCCATCAGTATTGATTTTGGTCGATTTTTTGTCAATACCAGGAAAAGTAAGAGCCAGTTTGTCCAGAACAGAGGTGCTGAAGCACAGTCTTTCCCTGCTTTGACCTTTTGAAGTCACTGTATTTCACAGTCCTACACCGTCCTTTCTTAGGTAGCTAAGAAAAAAAAATAATATATACATATATATATACACAGATACATACATATATAATATATATATATGTGCATATATATTTATATATACACATGTATGAAATATACATGCACACACCTTTATACGCAAATAGTGTCTCACCTGAAACAGGTTGTGTCTCCTCAAAGGCATTTAAAGAAAAGCAGGAGCTATCAATGGCCAAGAAGTTTGTTGCTACATCTGCTTCAGAGTCGTGCTCATAATTGGGCACAACCCCAAGATAAACTGGGGTTGGGGTGGAGCTAACCACCTCATTAATTGTGCTAGAAACGAGGAAACTGATTCCCCTATCTCCGATTTCAGAAGAAATTAAAAGTCTAAGCGTCTCTGACGCCCCCTTTGGATCCAGTTTAGAAATGAGTCGTCGGCGATTTACAGTTCTCGCACTCTTTGTCAGAGCCAAACCGCAGTGCGAAGAGAGCCCTTACACAGAGAGCCCCGCGAGCCCCCAGACTGCAGCCTGGGCTGCATTCACAGGCTCCTTCCTCCCACCTCGTTTAAGATGTACAGAACCATGCGATGGCTGTCAGCCCTTGTATGGCATCTAATAAACTGGACCTGTGTTTAAGCAGTTGATCCAGTTTACTGAGCGTTCCCCTCTTGACCTTTGCATCCCACCCTTCCCTTGTGTCCCAAAGCTCCGTTCTCCCCGCGGCTCCTCCCCGTTGTGTTGTACACAGGCAGACACGGGGCAGTTTATAAGCTGAGCTCCCGAAGGACACGGTAACCTGCGTTACAGTGCCGTTCCTCTGCGACACGTGTTGACGCTGCCTTCACGTTCCAGGCCAAACCCACTCAAGGGATGCTTCTCCAGTCTTTCTATTTTTAACTGAAAAAAAAAAAAAGTAATCCTGAAGATACATGGATTTTCTAGGCTCCACCGCTGGAACAAATGATCAATGTGGATGTTTCAACAACTGAGCGGGAAAACAACTGTCACATTACATTAATACCATAGCTGGTTTTTGCCCGAGCTATTCCCATCCCTCATCCTCCGCCCTATACGTATCGCCCCGCGTTGCCGAGCCGGTGCGCGTTCAACGAGCAGAAATGGGGAGCTGAATGACACGCATATTCATGTAAACGAGCGGATCCCACTTTGTGCCGTAGGTGCCAGGCAAAAGCGGAGGAAAGCGCGATCTGTGCCGCACGTGCTCATCCAAGTTTGAAGACACGGGCTGCCTGCGGGCAGCAGAGGAGCCTGGCTCCTCGGCCCCACCGTCACCTCCCGGGTGGCCGGTTCCAGAGGCGCTCGGCTCGGCTGCCCCTTTTCTCGGCGGGGAAACGGACACCCGGGGGAGAGGACACCGGGACGCCCCCCGCCCAGCCCGGCCGTCCCCGGCCTAACGCGCCGCCTCGCTGGGTCCGCCCGGGCCGGGGCCGGCGGCGGCGCCGGCGGGTCTCGACGCCTCGGGGCGCCGGGCTGCGGGCCTGCCGGGAGGGCCACCGTTCCCCCCCGCTCCCCGAAAGCGCTGGCCCCCGAGGGGCTGCGCGGGGCTCCCTATTTGGCCATGCGGCGGGCCGGGGGCGCGCTGCCCCGCGCCTGCCTTACATGGGCCGGCCGGCCGGGCCGGGCCGGGCTCCATTCATGGCCGCGCCGGCGCTCAATGGCGCGGAGCCGACCAAATAAGGAGAAGGTGGCTGCCCCGGCCCGCCGCGGCCCCGGCCGGCGCTGCCCCTCGGCCGGCTATAAATCGGGGCGGCTCCGCCGAGCCGGCACCCAGGCTCTCCTCCGCAGCCCCCCCCCGCCGCCGGTGCCGCTCTGGTGAGTAGCGAGGCGGCGCCCGCGGGGACGGGACGGGACGGGACGGGATGGACGGAACAGGATGGGATGGGACGGGACGGGACGGGACGGGACGGGATGGACGGAACAGGATGGGATGGGATGGGACGGGACGGGTCGGGACGGGGGCACCGGCGGGTGCCGGCCGTGCAGGTACAGCCGCTGCTCTGCCCGTGCCCCTCCCGGCTACGGCCTCATCTCTGCCGGGGACCCCCTGCCGCCGCGGCCCCGCCGGGCGCGACGCCCCGCCGGCCGTGAAGCGCTCCCCGGCCAGGGCCGATCGCCCCGAAAGCAAACGCTTTCCCTCCCGTTTCCATCTGCGGCCCGAGGGCACCGCTAACGGCGCCCTAACGAGCGTCCTTCCGCGGCGCGGAGGAGCAAGCGGCTGACGGATCCCGTTCCGAGCGCTGCCCACCGGCGCCCCCGGGCATCCTCCCGGGACGGGCCACCTTCCCCGCTCCCGCCCCGGCTCTCGGCGGGCCCCCGCCGCCGCCGGGCCGCGCTGCCTGTCCGCCGGGGTCTGGACGCGCCGCCGCGCTGTCTTTCAGTCCGTGCCTCCCTCCGAAGATGTGCGACGACGAGGAGACCACCGCGCTGGTGTGCGACAACGGCTCGGGGCTGGTCAAGGCGGGCTTCGCCGGAGACGATGCCCCCAGGGCCGTTTTCCCGTCCATCGTCGGCCGCCCCAGGCACCAGGTAAACACGGAGGCAGGACCGGGGCCGGACGGAGCCTTCCCCCTCCCCGCCAGGAGTCGCCTCCACTCGCCCCTTCCCTCCTTAGTCATTCCGTCCTCTCCCAAACACCCAGCCCTTCCCTCCGCTCGCTTCTTGTGGTAGTACTAGCGGCACATTCCCAGGCCTCTCCAGTGCTTCCCTCGACTCCCCTCTTTGGCCGTCCCTTATCTCCCTTCTAGCACTTTCTCCCTTTCCCCCAGCTACGGGTAACTCACCAGCTTCCCTCTTGACTCTCTCCCTAGTCTCTCCCCTAATGAGCCCAAACCCAGCTTCCTACAAAGCTGCTGCCCACTCCGTCCCCTAGGCCAGACCTGCTGCTGGTGCTAGTTCAAAGGCATCTCCGTTGCCTGAGTTTGCACACAATGTCGTTTGTTTAAGGCCCTTCCCACCCATCCCGTCCAACGTTTCACATACCAAACACCTTCCTTCAATTTCCTCTACTTCTTTTGTCTGTCTCTGATCTTACCTTCTTACCGCTCTCTAAGCCTCCTTTTCTCTGTTCCCGTATCATTCTCCTTCTCTTTTGTCACAGTTGAATCAGTACACAGAAAATATGGTACTTTTTCTCCTATGGTTTCCTTGGTTAAAAGTTTGTAATGCTTTTTTTTAACTAAAACATTTGCAATTTGTATTTTGTTATCATGAATAAATTACTGCTGAGGCTCCACAGTAATATGGAGTATCTTCCTTCACTAGAAGGCTAATCTCCCTCTCTATCTTCTGGTTTATAAACTCTCTTTGTACATCTCACTGTATCTTTTCCTGCTCATGATGTTGTGCAGTTTGCTTGCAGTCAAACTTCTGGACCAGAAAAAAAGTAACTGAAAAGAAGAGGTGCATTATAAAAGGAGAAAAAGGATTTTATGAGGAAGCTTCAAATTCTGTTCACTTAATAATTTAATAATGCTCATGTCTTTTCCTAATCAACCTTTTAGTGGTGTGACTGCTTGTACCTTTCTTGAAAATAGCATAGTTGTGATGTTATTGTTTGGGCTCTGTGATGTTGTCTTCCTCAAATAACGCTTTACTTCTTCTCTTAGGGTGTTATGGTTGGTATGGGTCAAAAAGATTCCTATGTGGGTGATGAAGCTCAGAGCAAAAGAGGTATCCTTACTTTGAAATATCCCATTGAACATGGCATCATCACCAACTGGGATGATATGGAAAAGATCTGGCACCACACTTTCTACAATGAACTCCGTGTGGCCCCTGAGGAACACCCTACCTTGCTCACAGAAGCCCCCTTGAACCCTAAAGCTAATCGTGAAAAGATGACCCAGATAATGTTTGAGACCTTCAACGTACCTGCTATGTATGTGGCGATCCAGGCTGTCCTGTCCCTGTATGCTTCTGGCCGTACAACAGGTAAAATAAACAAATAATCACTATTTAGATATTTCCTTTCAGGAACTCTCCTTCTTTCCCACTCCAAAGAGGAAGAAAACCCACCGTAACTCATTCAAGTTTACAGAAAGCAAGGTATTTTTAGTTTATAGCGATTGGTGGTAAGAGTAGCAGAAAAGCCAGTACAACATAGCCTGTGGAAAGGACGATGTGGACCTGTCTGCACTGCTTTCAGAGAGGCGCTGGGGAACAAAGTCTCCTGCCGCTTGTCGTGGTGCAAGCGAGGAGACATTTCTGTGAAGATACTGCTGTCACACAAGTATTACACCAGTTTAAAGGTTTCAGCTGGGCCCCAAAGATGCCCATTGTCAGATCAAGACAATCACTATTGCAAATATACTTAACTGCTTGGTGTAGGAGCAGTGGAAGGCTGCTAGTATGGATTAGCTTAAAATGTGAATGGAACAACTGTTTTATGGGAAAGTTCACACCAAACAGGAACATCCAGGCAAGCAAAGACAGAGGAATGGGCAAGATCTTTATGGCTAAAATAGAATGATGCTACTTTATACTACCTGAAAAAATCCTATATTGTGTTGCGTTTGTTGCTGCTTACTGTGCCTAAGGGCTCTAAGCATTTGCTAGGTGATTTCAACTGCTCTCTGACATTTCTCTCCCAGGTATCGTTCTTGACTCTGGCGATGGCGTCACCCACAATGTACCTATTTATGAAGGTTATGCTTTGCCTCATGCCATCATGCGTCTGGATCTGGCTGGCAGGGATCTGACTGACTACCTCATGAAGATCCTCACGGAGCGTGGCTATTCCTTTGTGACAACAGGTCAGTCCTTCAGCTTTGCCCTCCTGTGAAAATCCTCATGTCTCTCTTGGCCCATCTTCCTCCTCTAGTATTTTGCTTATCCAAACCTTGATTTGATACCCATATATCTGCAGCTGAACGTGAGATTGTTCGTGATATCAAAGAGAAATTGTGCTATGTTGCACTGGACTTTGAGAATGAAATGGCCACTGCTGCCTCTTCCTCCTCTCTGGAAAAGAGCTATGAATTGCCTGACGGTCAAGTGATCACAATCGGTAACGAACGTTTCCGCTGCCCTGAAACCTTATTCCAGCCTTCCTTTATTGGTAAGTGTTCCCAGGAAATTCTCCTTTCTGTAGGAGGTATGAGTGAATCAGAAGATCTAGAATGTGTCCCACTCCTCTTCCTGCTTATCTAAATTTGGCACTAAATCAAATATAAATAAATAATGAGTTAGATCCTCTAGTGCCTGTAAGCTGTGCTTGATGTGAGCTCAACTGGTAATTAGCTGAGCTCTGGGCTCTTGTTGCAAGTTTTAGATCAGGTTGTAGGGCCACAATTTTCTAGTGATAAAATGTACAGTTAGAATATCATCATTAGGGAGTTGGACTCCATGATCCTTAATGGTCCCTTCCAACTCAAGACATTCTATGTTTTTATGTCACTGATGGCAAGAATAGCTTTCAGAGCTGTATTTGTAAGGCTTAAACTTAAAACCGTATCTGACTCCAAGAAGAAGTAAAGTGTCTGGGAGGCGAAAAAAAATGGAATGAAGGTGTGTGTATTTATATGCACTGTAATTAAACATTGCCACGGTCAAGATGGTAAGCTTTGCTGTTTGTGAGTGCAGCTGACGGATGTAGCAAATGCTTGTACTCTAACTCCTGAGCAATAAGTGCAGTTGTTCGTCAGCTGACATCTTACTGTGGATCTAGTGTCAGCCCTTTCAGGAAGCACCTGTTAAAATTAATAATTTGGAATGCAACCTACAAACACTTGCTTCTGGTTTCTTCTGCCTTACCACCAAGTACTAATATCTTGGTCCATGTCTTGGTTTTGTCTTGCCTTGATGTTTCTAGACAGTACAGACTGTATTTTGAGTAGGCTGAAAAAGAAATGAAGTTACTATTGTCTTCTTTAGCTCTACTTCAACTGTTTTCATTGTCTTTACGGCTGTCTTTACTATATTCAACTAATGCTTTTTGTGAGACTCTGACATAACCTGATACTCATGTTTTCTGTGCTATATAACTTCCTCCCATCGCCAGGTACTAAATCAGTTTATCTTGTGTGTCTACTTCTTCTCTTCCTGTATATTTTTAGTATCATTCCTTTGCACATGCATTATGATTCTTACCTTTTCTAACAAATAATTTTCATTTTCTAAGCTAGTTCTGTAATTATTTTTTTAATGTTTTTCTGCAACATTTAATAATCCGTAAGTAATTTTACAAAAAAGATCATAGAAGTTCATGTTGATGAGGAGAAATGCCAAGAGTTCTTCTCATGAAGACCTCTTGCATAATTTACTGACCTACTGTCTTCTTTCTTCTCAAGGTATGGAATCTGCTGGTATTCATGAAACTACCTACAACAGTATCATGAAGTGTGATATTGATATTCGTAAGGACCTGTATGCTAACAACGTCCTCTCAGGTGGTACAACGATGTACCCTGGCATTGCTGATCGCATGCAGAAAGAAATCACTGCACTTGCTCCTAGCACTATGAAGATCAAGGTAAGGAATTTGACTCCGTACTATAAGATGTGGATAAAGATGGAGAAAATGTCCACATCATTAAATTGGGCTATAGGAACAACCCAAAAGTAAGATCAACAGCTGATGGACAAATGAGGAGAAATTCCATTTAATCAGAATAATTATATTGGTTAGAAGCAAGTGTTAGAAAAGAGGAAAATATGGTTATGGATTTTCTTAAGGAATAGTACGTGTTGTACCAGCTGCTGAAGATCTATACTGTTAGTATAGAAAAGTTCTTTATTTACTTAGGGGAATATCTAGTGGTTTGTTACATTGGTGATGTGGGTTGGTTGTTCAGAAATGTAACTGTTAAATGAGGATTTTGTTGCTTTTCTTTATCCTAGATCATTGCCCCACCTGAGCGCAAGTACTCTGTCTGGATTGGTGGCTCCATTCTAGCGTCTCTGTCCACCTTCCAGCAAATGTGGATCAGTAAACAGGAGTATGATGAAGCTGGTCCTTCCATTGTCCACCGCAAGTGCTTCTAAGCACTTTTTCCCTCAATTTACTTCCCACTCAGGATGACGACAATATGCTTCTTGGAGTCTTCTGGCAACCCTTCCTGAACTCTTCAGTCATTGTACAGTTTGTTTACACACCCGTGCAATTTATTTGTGCTTCTAATATTTATTGCTTTATAAATAAACAAGATCTGGGACTTGCAACCTACAAATGATTGTCTTTTGTTTTATTATAAGTATTATTTTGTCAAAAAAATGAGACTAAACACCCTGGGATTTGGAAACTCTCATCAAACCTATCAATGCCTTCACTGCATGCGTGCCCTAACTGATGTAGGCATGTTAGGTCATGGTTTTCTATTAGTAAGAATTTATACTTTATAGTTTTAATTTTGAAACTTGAAACAAAAGAATCATCATATATCAAGGCTCACAAAGAAATAGCCTTGAGGGTAGACCCAGTAAGTGGAACAAGTGGAAGGAAACCTCTCATACTCACTCACTGGGTTTAGAAACGTTTCTTCTGTTGCATTTGGTATAACCCGAGTCTTTTAATATTAATTTATTGAAAGCCAAAGCTTCTGTAAAAGAATTATGTTAATACATTTAGGATGTGATTTGTAACTGATTAGCTCAATCCTAAAGAGTCATACAATTGTTTTCTGTGGGCTATAAATATTTATGACAAAACGTTAATTCAAACTGACATTTTACTCATCTCCCCTCATCTCTTCAAAGCCAGAGATAAAAAGTGAAGCCTTTATTGTACTAATGCACAAGAATCAAACTTCTGCTGTATAAACATACAATTGTTATAATCACGACTAATTTCACATCATCATTCACATGTCTTAGGCAATTTTTAATCCTTAATCATTGCTATCCTTTGTTGCTATTTGACCCAGATACTACAATCGTAAGTTGCATACTTGCCATGGGCTTTTGTGTTCCTCACCATGACTTTTTATAACTGTGCTCTTTGATTTTTTTAAAAAGTAATATCTAAAAGGTGAAGTACAGAATGAACTGGGACATTTTTATTAAAATAATGGAATCAGTCAGTATCATGGTTTGAACTATGTACAGACTGGAGTTCGCCTAAGCTTGATTTAGGAATCTGTTAAAGCATTTATCAAACTGTGCATGTAGTTAGTTAGGCAAGTGCCATTGCAGGTGTTTGAAAAGATTAGATTTCATGCTAATATTATTCTCAAATGCTAACTGAAAAAAAATATAAAATAGACAGTTTACATGGTTGCAGGGAAACTTTCTCCCACCTCTTATTTTCTTGAAAGGCATTAAAACTGGCCATTAGATGTGATCTGCAATTAAGTAGAACTGATTTTACTATTTGAATATATGAAGTTAGAAGGCAGTTTGCTGAGGTGCCATTGTCATTGCCTACCATCGGCTTGCGATTGAAATATTCAAATATTTCTAGATATTTTTGCTTTTGGGTAGAGAAGGTGGATGGAACTGTTGAATATAAATAAAATTTAAACATAAATATGAAATTTTAAACATATTTTACAATTTAGACATACATTTAGACATTTTAGACAAGCATAAAAATGGAATTTTAACATAAGTATGAAAAGTCAATATAAATGTGGAATACTTATTGTCACATTGCAAACAGTATTACTGAAATGCTTCTGCAAATAGGCCCTTTCACAATGCAATACAATACAAATTAATTAACCTGTGAATCTGTTAGGGCAAAGTCAACAGCCTCCGCTGTTCTCAGGGTTTCCAGAGTAGGGAATCACTCTGAAGTTCACACCATGGAGAAATTTTGTATGTTATGAAAACATGGGACCTCTTCCAGATTTCTCACCAACACAAATTTAATTACTCAAACTTAAGACATTTGCCAGTGGCACTTGCATATTGTTGTTCAGAACCATTGCACTTTTCTCGCTTGGTCTTGCTTGCTACTTTGAAAGATTCGGCCAGTCAGAAAGGTCGTCTCAGGTATTAGTGTGAATTAGTAGGGTGATAGTGGACATAAATTGCAACTAATTGGAGCTTAAAATGTTAAGCAAGTATGCAAAGGGCGTGCTAATTCAGAGCCGGTGACTGGCTCTGACTGATAGGTCAGGAATGGGAGGCGCAGAGCTGGCACCGCGTTCCTGGCCGTGATCGGCACGGCCCCCCTGAGCATGTGGGCATGAGCAGGAACTGAAGGAAGCCACTGACTGCACGACTGATGGAAAAAATTCCTCCCATAGACATTTGGGGGTTTGTAATTCACAGTTTATAGAAACGGGTATGAGCAGCAAGGATTGTGCAAAATAGTGATACGCTTGTATATACGTAGGATACGACTAAAAAGTAGCAATGCCGTACCCTTTTTCTCTTCTTACAGTGTGTTTCCAGATGTATTCACTTTTAATGCGATAAACCCATATTTTGCCGTCGAAAAATATGTATTCATACTGAATGCAGTGAAAACTTTAATAATTCAGTGGGATGGGAATGATGATAACTATTTAAGGAAGCAAAACTAAATCTTTTAAATATGGATAATGCAACTGATCAATTTGAGAGGAATTTGAGTGTTAAGTCACATAAGCTAGGATTCAAAACATCGATAAGACATGCCACTGTTAATGTTTACCCTCCGTTTACATTGCACAACGAGCCTTAATTACAGTGGTATTCATTTTGTATGGCAAATGAAGATGGTGGAATGGGAGGCAGAAATTAACTGTAGAGAACCTATACGATAACCAGTAAAACTATTGCAGACACTTCCTTGAAATTAAAAAACGGCTGTACCCAAACCCTGCTGCGACCATCAATCTTCACCTCTGAAACACCTCAGCTCGTGAAGACACTGACATAAATTTTGAGACTAAAGGATCACAGCTAACCTTCATTGCTCTCGATGAGATTCTCTTTGGATGTAAGAAGGAAACTTAATGTTTAGCCACATTTATAGATTCAACACAGGCGTTTTGAAAAGCAGTGTGGATAGTTGGCAAAACACCTGTCTGCCACACCAAAGTGTGTCCTGTCATTTGACTTTGCAGCTCCTTGTCGCTCTGTATCTACAATGGAGTGGAAGTCATTCTATGGAAGTCAATCTGACATAATACTTAAGCTACATAAAGAGGCTTTATTCAGTAATAAGGGCTAGAAAGTGTTAAGAAATACTGACATGTATCAGTAAGAGCTGGGTCAAAATCTTATGGCAGCCAGAACACCACAGCCCCGTCCTGCTTTTGACTGGAGGGTACTGGGGTATTACCACTGTTGCCTGACCCACAGATCTTACAGAAAACTTTCCTTGTAGATCGAGGAGCATGTTGGTACTTAAGGAGTATTGAGGGATAGGATTATGATCAGAACAGAAAGCTTGTAATATCTATATGACATATGTGCTCGGAATCTGAAAGTCCTGTGATTCTGCTTTAAAAGATGGATTTTTTGACAGAAAATAAGGAGATGTTTCAAAAGCCACTTCTTAGTGCTTCAAGGCTTCTTCAAAAAAATTGGTAGGACAGTCATTATAAATTTGATAGAGTTGTCTACTTTGCACTAATCTTCTCTAAAAAGACTGTTTTAGCTAAAGCTTTAAAAAAGTCAGCCTGAGGCAAAGCACTAATATGAAAATTTTTAGCTTCAGTAATTGAATTCTGTAGAGTGATAATTTTTTTAATGTAGAATAAGAGGCTTTTATACCTAAAAACATTAGGTGACTCTAAATATATGTGACAGTCAGATTAATCTACAATAATAACAGAACAATAGAAAAAAATCGAGAAAAACCTCTTCTCTGCTGGTTGGATAAACTGAACACGTGGCCCAGGCAGGGATCGATGCTTTCTTCCAGTAACAGCTGACCCCAGTCCCACCCTGAAGCATCCTGTGATAGAAGCTTCTGTGGTTATCAAAACATAAGAAAAAGGAAAAAAAAATCATTGATAAAATTGAGTGATTAGTAAATCTCATTACACTCAAGAAAGAAGCAATTCAGGCTGTTAACGTACTACCTATTACCTTTGGTTTTTCTCCTGAGGATGACTATGATTGCTTAAACTTGCAAACTCAGCATACAGAAATGTTAATTATTGGAAAAAAATGTATTATACTGATATATAATTAAAGCATGGATTTAATTTGTGATTAAGCTGTCCTGTGTGAATAATGTTGGATGAAATGAATTTAGCGGGCATTAGCAAAAGTTAATAAACCTGGTGGCAATCTTATTTTTCATCGTAAGGAAATAATTCACAAAATGCAGTATATCAGAGGTCTACCAAATATAGGGTGGTATGCTCTATTAGAGGAGGTGAATTGTATTTAGAAACCTATTTTAACCAGGTGATATATGTATATGCAGAGGAAAAAGTGGGTGTGGAATAGAATGAAGCTTTACTGACATAGATTTACATAACACATAAATGATACAGTAAGTTTAGGAAGGTACCCAATAAAATCCAGGTAGCAAGGCAGTAAGAAAGAGCTTAAAGGTTAGTTCTGAGTCTCTAAGCCCCTCAGGTTTAGATCACCAGAAAGGGTATTGTCAGCGATAACGAGGACTACGCGAGCTTTCTTCCCAAAGGGTCCCAAATGCCTTATGAGCTACACTGTGGCTTCTGGACACGCTTTTGCAAAAAGGCGATGCTCAAAGGGAAATGGGGGAGCTCCTGAGTGTTAGAGGGGGCGTGCAACTCCAGCTCCTCCGGAGAGGGTGGCAATGGGTGGCCGCAGCAGCACAGCAGCTCCTGCCACCCATCCCCGCCGCTGCCCCAGCTCTCTGCCGCTGGCCGTGCCTGCCTCAGCTGAGGTGAAGAAGCAGGCAGGGGAAAAATCGAGTTCCTGTCGTTCTGGGGAGGAAAGGGTCTGGGAGGCACATATTGCTGTGCCAGTCGGCGTGGGGAGATCCTCCACAGCATCCAGAAGCACAGGGATTTTACGGTGGCTGCTATCAAGTAAAAAAGATAAGTTTAGGGAATTCAAGCCTTATCCTCATGTTTATATAATAGATGACTTTTGACACTGAATTTCATGCTAATTCTTCTTTATTTTTTTATTTTGATTACATAAATTATTTTCAGGACACAGGCTTCTGTCTTCAAAAGCTGTCTCTATTTTACCCACCCCCCCCCACCAACCCAAACAGAGAAAGAAACGTTAAACTTAAGCAAGAAAATTGTCTACCTTGGGTCTTTTTTTAACTAAATATTTTTGGTTACTAAAAATGTTTTAAAGTTAACTCTGTGTGTGTGTGCGTGCGTGCATGTGTATGTGTGTTTACAATGCTCTGATTCTGTGATAAGCCAGAGGGGAGAAGAATTCTTGCAGAAATAGAAATCTCAGCAGATTTTGAAGACAAACGACTGAACAAGTCATAAGAAAAAAGCACTTTACTCTTTACTTCTTTAGCATAAGTTATGATGTCTTGAATTTAGCAACTAAACTGGAAGATACTTCCTTGTCAAGGAACACGACCTACAGGAAAACATTGTTTTCCACCAGTTAAATCTGTGACTGTCCTGTGACTGTAACTTTACTTTGGGTAAAAGATTAAAGGGAATCATCTCCTCCTCAGTCTTCTATTACAGGCTAAACAGAAAACACCTTTCTTGTGCTAAACTTCTGACTTCATTAGCTGATGTATTAGTTTGACAGTTTGAGTAACTGATTATCAAAAATGATTATCAAAATTAGTATAATTAACCCGTTGAGTTGCTAATTCAGCATTGGCTGTGAATTGAACTTTGTTACCATACTGTTTCACTCATAATGTAAAATGCTGATCTCATAGCAGATAGCCTCTTTGTATATGTTGAAATGTGAGTTGTGAAAAATGCAATCTGTGGTTTTATTCTTACATATGTTTAATGATTTCTTTGATCCATATTTAAAAAGTCATATATATATTTGCAGGAATGAATAAATAGCAGGTATTTAATGTATATTATGGCTTACTAAATGTCACAATTCATTATGAGATACTACAAAATGCTCAGATATACTTTTAACTTGTAGTATAGTGTATTGTAAAAACCAAAACCTTTAATATATGTGACAAAACTTTTAATATGTGATGCACAGGTTTACAAAGATGGTCTTAGGCCTTACTAGTCTTGCTAGTGTGGAAATGATGTTGGATTTATTTTTAATTTAATTGGAGCTCTCTTGTGTGCCTTAGCTCTGTATGGCAACCAGACAAACAGCAGTAATGCAGTAGCTTTTGATCTTTTGCCCATATACTTTGGCAGCTAAATTGAATGGACTTTGAAGGAGACTTACATGGGACTGACATCTTCACTGTACGTAGGAAAATGAGTGATTATGCTATTGCTGGTGATAATCTCTCTCGCATTTGGTTCTGGGTTCTCCAAAGTGTTTGCTGTAATAGCACACATATACACACACACACATATAGATATATTTATATGTCTGTGTGTATATACATATATAAATTTATTTACACATATGTATGCATATATATGCATACAAATATTTTCCCTAAGTCTTCTCTTTACCTTTGCAATGGAAGAGCATCCCTGACTTGGTAACAAGTTTCAGAGACCACATCTGCATGACATAGCATATGAGTACCCCCTCTAGAAAATTAGCATAGTTGAAGTTGGAAGGACAAATATTTCATGTCAGAAACATTACAGCGATATTTGACTAAGACAAAACTGGATGTTTTGTAGCCTGGTTCTTAAGACAGAAGTTAATTCCTGATTTAGTTTTCTGCCAAGGTAAAACCTCAGAAATTTGGAATTTTGAGAAAAGATCAGAACTGAAGTGTTTTTAGTGATAATGGGAAATACTCTTTCCTTCTTACAACCTACAGTCAAAGTGCCACAGAGGTATGTTCTTCAGACATAGCCTGAATACATCACATACTGCTGAAAGTGTAAGTGCCCGAAGTCATGTAGAGAATAAGTTTGCAATGTCTGGTGTTGCATTCTGTATTTTAATGGTTGCAGCAATAGTTTTGTAGACTTCTCCTTTCTGATCAAACATAACCTCAGCCCCTGTCATTAACTGGGTGGACAAATTTGTTTCTGCCCTTTCATTTCAACTGAGACCAGGAATTCTGTCCATTGTACTGGCACCTAATAGAAGTAGGAAACCACCTTCTGACTTCATTTTTGTAAATAAACAGCATATGGAATTATTGGGAACAGTATCCTGCAGGCTCTTCTTTCTGCCAAAAGACATACAAAGGGTTTCTTTGCTCATTCGGTCTAGATATATTATAGAAAGCAAATATATTGCCATTTAAAATGCTAAAAAGACTATTTCTTTTATAAGTAATAATACAGAGATGGTGATTTTGCAATCTCCAAATAGGGTTGTGTGGTGACAGAGAGACCGTGGGTGCTATTAAAAGCTTGACATTTATCACTCACAGTGGTTAAATTTATCATGGTATTTGTGGCATTTGCCAATCTAAGTATAGAGAATGCCACAAATACCACAGAACAGATAAATACCGCTGTGCAAAAACCAACAAAATGCTGGTGGTGCTTTGCTAAACCTACAGCTCTCTATGTTCTGGGAATGCATTGCAGGTGCTACTAGCTAGAAATTTCTCAGTATGGAAAAGGAAGAAAGTTTGTTATGTTTTTCTTTTCCTTTATCTTGCCTGTCTAGACAAAAAGGTCTTTTATATAGGAAATATTTCTGCATGTCTGTCTGTAGCCTCCAGAGCAATGGAGGCCCTATTAGAGTTTGAGTGTCCTAAAGCTAATAAAAACCAGATCATGGCATATTGTTCACACAGACAAAATGGAATCTTCAGTACATGAAGTTTAGGAAATGTTTCACTGGAAAATATGCCATGTATCTCATACAAACAACCCACTGTGCAAGTCTTGATGGAAAAAAAGACTTTCCATGCAGAAAGTTGTTCTCTAGGACATAATTTAAGAGCTCTAGAGCTCTGTTTAAATCCTCAAGAACAGAATGGATATATTCAAGCACATTGTACGCTTATTCTAAGACACATATAGAAAAATAATTTTTTTGGGTTTTTTTTTTGCAATAACTGTAGAAAAGGCATTAAGGTAACAAAGTGCATAGTGCAACTATTTTTTCTCCACTTAATAAAACAACTTGAATGGTGGTAGAGGAAATAAAGGCTTTGTCATTGTCTTGTAATGTTGGGTTTGGGGAGTCTAGGCACCCAAATCCCATTTCTACCTTGGAAAATATCATTTCTTGACTTCTCCAGGTTCACAGGGTAAATGTGAAATGGACAGATGCCCTCAAGTCTTACCTGCAGGAGCAGTTCTGTCCCTGCTTGACTGGAGGAGGTGTTGGGGTGCTAAAGCAACAATCCTCATAGGTATAAAGTTGTGTAAAGGGTATTTTGCTACAGCTTAAGAAAGTGTAGCAAAAAGTTGAAAGAATGCGGCTGTAGTTGTGACCAAGTTCTTCATCTTTGGCAATGATGTGCCTTGATTCTTTAATGGGATTCTACCCTTGTAGGACAGACCTAAGCCTAGAGTTAGGTAATGTCCCTGCCATGGAGCTGTTGAGACTGGCTATTTTATTATCTCTTAAGTTTTTGAATGCATCTGGTTACAGCAGATGGCACTGAAGAGTATATAATGAAATTCCTGGGCTATTGACAAAACCTGTGTGTTATAAGTCAGTCCTGCTGTCAGTCCTTGACATGAACTCTTCACAATCATTTGGCATTCTCCTCCAAATTCCCTGCTCTTTCCACAAACATAATCTGCCTGGTGAAAGCAATGGAGAGAAGTATGCTAGGGAAAGAGGGTACTGTATCCAACTTCAGTCATCTCCATAATCCTTTAAAATTTACCCAAATTATAGGTAAGTTGACGTCTCTAAAAATCTCTTGAGGAGTGGAATGTATTTTGCTTCAATAAGCATTATTTTGGAAGACTAGAACTTCAGTTATAACTTAAATGTAGAATAAAAATGCTGCACTATATTCTTAGGTCCATTAAAAAATATGTAAGGGCCAAATTCTTAGGTCAGATAAATTAGAACACTGCTCTTGTTTTGAAGCCAATTATACTAGTAGGACTGTCTAAAGTAGGTGAAGGTATGGCTACTTTCCTGAACAGTTTTGTTTTTTTTCTTCCCATGCTGTCAACCTCCAGCACATGCTTCTAACTAACCATTGAATATAGTGGCTGAAAAGAGTCAAGTGGAGACACTCTTTGTCTTTGTGAAAGGGCAATTAGTGTGGAATTTTTACACTGTGTGTCTTGGCCTAGATTCTAGTCCAACCTGCTGCAGGTGCTGCCAGTTAACTTAAATGCTGGTGTCTGCAACTTTTGAATTGTTTATTATGCCCACCAAAATGCTGGAGTTTGTGTGTTAAAAGTAGCTGTATATATCTGAATATACTTTTTGACTTCTGAGAAGATGATTTTCGTAACAAATATCGAACATAAGAAACACTTTTGTGTTCTCTTAAGTAAGAATGCAATGCTATGCAGTCACAGAAGACCACTTAGAATTTCAGTCACCTACTACTTTAACTTTGCCTTTTCTTTGTGTATTATGATTCTGTTTTCCTATTTACACATTCACTTAATTAAAAATATTTTAACAAGTTATTCATAGCCGTTGTAGCAGTGCACTTGGTTTGTTCCAGCGGCACCTGTGATAGATCATACCGTCTCTGCAGGATGATCATCACTGCCCTGTGACACAATATATTGGCACTTCCTAGTCCTAGAATGATCGTTTTTCCCTGCTGCCGGAGAAAAGGCCAATTAAATATATTTTATTTAATTATTTTGATACATTCACTTGATATATTTCCCTGACCAACCCTCCCAGTAAAGAGAAGGGATAGCTCTTATTTATCATGTCAAGAACAATGTCCTACTTCACGCTATACTTTTTTTTTTTCCCAAAGTCTTCTTAAAACCTGAATTAAAACCACATTATTGGGAAGGGCTAATCACAGGAGGATAGACCTTATAAAAGGGGAAACTCAGTCCCTGTTCTCTGCTTGAGGATATTTCTATCGTCATGGCACAGGTAGGAAGCTTGCCACCCAATTTACTTTAGCTTATTGGCCGCATTGGCTTTCACAGTGAAACATGTTGTATTATTAAGTGTATTTTCCATTCAACAGGAACTCTGCCCGCACAGTGTGTATGACTCATCCACCTGTCTAGTTGGTGTTCTTTGGATTAATTGATCTATCTTTGAGCTCATGTTTTCTCTCATGTCTTGTTTGTCTTTGTGGCAGTCATATTTGGATTTCACACATGCGTTTTTACTGTACATAGTGCCTTCAAGCCCAAGGAACAGTTTGCACTGACATTTCAGGTAGCATGATACTGGACTTTGACAACTAGTTGGGGTAATTAAACTAAATATGCTTCACAAATATTTATTAAAGCCCTGTGGGGACCTGGCTGTCATTTTTTTTTCTCTCCCCAACTGCACTAGCTTTCCTGTAAGCCTCTTCTCTTTATAATACAATTTCTGCCCCAAGGCAGATCCTTGAATGAGAGGAAATATATTAAATAATGTAATGTATCAAATAACACTAGTGAAACAAATCAGATCAATAATTTATCCATGTCATTTTGACATAGTACTTACTGATGTGTTTTTTAGACAGGTCAAGTCTTTAAGTGCTTATCAGCAAGTATTTGAAGCCACTTGCCTTTTTTTTTGTCCACTGAAACTATAGGAAGGACACACTTATACAGTGAAATCAGGGCTGGAAATCTACTGATTTCTATTCCTCAACATCAGAAGAGGTCTGAGTTTGAGAAAACACTGGATGGATGCATCTTAACATGAGACCTTGAAACTCCTGTCTGAAAACGCTCTGTGTGTAATTTTCATCTATTTTAACCATGTGAAAATCTTTATTAAATCTAAAGCTTAGGAGCCCAGGTCCTTCTGCTTTGTTGATTTGCCGTAACCCATCTTTTCTTTTTAGGCAGAGTGAAGCCTCTGGGATGAGACAAGCCCTCCATAGACTTGTTCTGCGAAGTTTCCACCAGCAAGTCTGCGTTTCACCGTGGCTCTGTGCTGAAGAAGGAAAATGACAGTAAATCCAGATGGGGAAAGGGAGGCATACTGTCCCGTGTCAGGAGGTATGTCCTTGATTTGAACACAGCCTGAGCGAGTCTGCCCTGAGGAATTTGTGTGCAAAATGGAGATATTCTGGAGAGGGTGACTGAAGAAAATAAAATCCTGTATTTCTTTTATTGTGTTCCTGGCAGGTATAGACATGTATAAAA
This sequence comes from Buteo buteo, assembly GCF_964188355.1. NCBI lineage: Eukaryota > Metazoa > Chordata > Aves > Accipitriformes > Accipitridae > Buteo > Buteo buteo. Next base: position 33,600,999 of record NC_134176.1, on the reverse strand, counting down.
GTAAGAGATGCTTCAAAACCTGAAAAAACCTGAAAATGTAGATAAAACCCAATATAGTATCTGCAGTAAATCTTAGTAATTTATATAAAATAATAGTTGTTAAAAATGTATGCATAAAATATTTACCCATTTGCAGGTAAATGTAAATATATGACACTGTTTTCACTCTGTTGTAACCTCTGAAGTTCAACTGACAAACATTTTTAACAGCAGATTCTACGTTTTGGGGTCTGGTTTAGGTGTTCAGCCTGGCAAGAGGAGACTTTCAGTTTCCCTTGATCTCAGCTAAGTGTAGAGCTGGGCAAGCACTAGTGGGAAAAGCACCCAAGGATGACTCAAAGGCTGCTCGGCGCTGTTGTTAGTGTGAACCAGCCTGCCCACACCTGGCGTAAAGAAGATAAAGAAGATGTGGGTAAGGTAAGGGAAGGCACATCTTTCCATGCTGTTTCCCACTCAGTAGGACAGACACAGCTCTAGATTAAGGAAATCATGGAGCAAGGTAGCATGAAATTTTTTTTTCTTATTTTTTTTTCCTATAAATCACTGATAGTTTGGCTACATTTCTCACAGGAAAACAGTCCTCCCTTTCTTACAGGAAAGTGTGAAAGAGGTTGCAAACAGCTACAAAGCAGAATATCTAAATCTAAAATGCAAAGTAAGTATCTGATTAAAATGAGGACAAATTTGCATAGGATGTGTGTAAATCAGTGCAGCCCTTGAGCAACTCTGACCTATGCGAGAAATTATGTGGGTTTCACTTATCTAGAAAAATAAACTGTGAATTCCACTACCATAGCAACATTATGCATAATGTTGTTTTCTTCTTACAAGCATAGAAATAAACCATGCATGATTGTAGGCATTCTACAATGTTTTATGAGTGGTTGAATTTTTCTTTTGCAGTGTCACAAATTCTTTCCTGCAGCATAGGCAAAAGTACACTATCTCTAATAGATTCTGGAAAACATAGTTATGAATTGAATATTTCAGAACATGAAACTTTTTGCAAAGTCTATAGGTAATCACTTCAATTTTCTGTGGGATAAAAGAAGTTGAGTACCGTAATCACAACTTTATAAAACTCAGGGCTTTTGATTCATTGAAAAGTTTGATATTCCAAATTTGATTTAGCAAAAATTTGGAACATAAACATTATAAAAATTTAATGAAATGCTCACCCTGGAAAACTTTTTGTATAGGAAAGATTAACAAATGGTGTTCTGAAAACAAAGCATACTCCACAGCACTGAGCAGATGCTGTTTGTTAATAACAGTTGTGGAAGTCACAAAAATGCCAGTTTAAATCACCACCTGTGAAACTCCAGATGTGCATGATTGGGATGGGTCTGGGAAATGATTCTGGGTCTATGAATCAGTATTTTCCAGTGCAAGTGTGTAGAACTGTAGACTAGAACAAAGATTCTAGACTAAAAAATTGACACTCTTGAATGTTTATAAAACTTAAATTCACTTGAAGATTTTTTTTAAGATATTCCATGAACTGTACAAAATAAGATAGATTCTTCTCTCAAACCCATGACTGTATGTTATTGCTCCACATGTACTAATGTCACTGAAAAGATAACTCAATAGCCTTTACCTAGGGCCTTACCTGGGACACAGTCTAAAATCACAGGGAATTTAAATAGATTCTCCCCACAGAGGCCATTTAAATCGCCTCAATAATCTTATAGAAGAGGATTCCTAGAGAATAGGAGTTCCTATGGAATTCTCTATTAAATATTATTTCATATTTCTTTTTGCAGTCTGTCAAGCAAATAGATAGTAATTATAAAACACATGCATCAATACATGCATTTGCACATGCACGTGTATGTGTCTTTATGCATTTATACCTTATATATCTGTAATGGATTTAATATCAAATATATTTCACACATTTTTATTGTAACTGTAGAATCTTTGAATGACAGAAGGATAAAAAACCCCTCTGCATTTCTTACTGAGCTCATGCTTTTCACTCCCATTCACTGACATAGTTTACTTTCAAATCAATCATTTGACTGCCCTAGTTATTTCAAGGGATTGTTTCAGCCTGGCCTCTGAAGCGATGCTTTGATGTAAAGTGAATTCCCTTCTGAGACTGGTGAGGTGGGGAGGGAGAGGATGAGACTGAGGGGCACCAGGAATACTGAAGACATATGGTGGTGTAACAACCAAAACAAAGGAAAGCAACTCTGCCTTAAATCACGTCACCGAGCTGAAAGCAGCTGGGAGTATAGAGGTTCAGCATTCAGATGAAGACAAATGTAGACAAGGCAAAGCAAAGCAGTAGGTCTGAAAAAAATGCTTGATGTAATGCATTCATCCTGAAATACTGAAGCACGATTTCTCATGTTTGGGTTTTTTTGTTGTTTTGGTTTGGTTTGGTTTGATTTGGTTTTTTTTCCTGTGGAATACCAGAAACATCAAAATGCTGCTTAGAGTTCCAATACAGAGGACTCTTCTTATTAGTTGATCTTAGTTCTTGCTGTTCTGGCTATTCTGAAGCACACACTAACTTTCTTATAATTCGTATTCTGCCATTAGAGATTTAAAAATATTCTGGTTTAAGTAAGTAAGATGGTAAGGGTTTTTAAATTCTGGCTCCACTGAAGTCAGTGGGAATTGCCATTAGTACCATGAAAATTGACTACCATAGGATGGAGATATTATGATATATATATATTTTTAAAAAATGTATTATTATCATTACATTTAATCATGTTTCTTCTGGTTACAGTTTGTAACTTCTTTTGATTTGTAAGAAAAAGAGGAAAATAAGGTTTGCCAAACTGAGTCTCACCAATATTCTGTTTTGGTTCTGGCACAGTGGCTGTGTAATTGGCTGGTATTTTACCGTAATGCCCTGATCAGTTATGTAGGGCTGCATATCTTCTGTAACATATATCTCTGAAAGAATAGACTCTAGGAAAAAAAAACAATTGTTCATCAGTGAAAGATCATTTTCATTCCCATGTTGAAGTTATTATTATGTTAGTATGTGCATATTTCTTTGCATCCTTACAATGTGTACTAAATCTGGTTATATGGAATCCTTCATACTCTTCTGTGTCCAAGGTATTTTTGAAAGGCTCTTTCTTTAGTGAGTTTGGAACTTTAAAGTAGACTATAATGGGAATCCACCTAAGATTTGCTCACAAATTTACACTTAAGCCATCATAGTCCATGAAGCTGCATTAATGGATGCTTTAGCACAATGTGAGTGCTCTTTTGAGACTGGTGAAAGACAGAAGGGAAAATCAAGAGACTGGCAGCAGATGATCTGGCCCCTGGAATATTTTACTTGTTTTGTACTTCTTTCCAGAGCCTGTCAATTCATAAGGATTTGACTCAATGAAGTTTTCCTTCTTCTAGCTGTAGTCTGTCTGCAAATAAATTGAGTTTACTCTCAGGAGTTTGTAGGAAGTGCAGACCCTGCTGCACTGGGAACTGTACATATGCCAGAGGTATATGTAATTGTGATTCAGTATACAGTATACAAATTCAGAAGTATATGTAATTGTGATTCAGTATACAGTATACAAATTCAATTTCCAAGGAAATTGATTTGAGATGTTAATTTGTGCATGACAGGGTCCTTGTGGACAGCTGACAAGACCTCCATGAAACTTGAGTGATTTTGTTTGTCAGAGAATAAATTATTCTGTAACTAGAAAAGTATGATACTTAAAATTTGTTTTCTAGTTAAAGTAGTTACATTTACATATTTTAAATTCTCTTAGTTCAGAACACTGTGGAATATTTACTTAATACCTGCCCCCTCATGAATATTTCTTATACTAACTCTCTTGGCCAGAATAGTTATGGAAATTCAACTTGACTTACGAGCCCTCACTTTAAAAGCTTGTGAATATTCATAGATTTATTCCTTCTTTACTGATAACATGCATTGATTTTCCAAAGAACTTTCCCTTTATAGCAATCATCAGTTGTAGATATGGACCTCTGACACATAATAGTCTTAATATGATTATTAGGATAACTGAGTATTTTGGCTCTTCGTGCATTACAGAAAGCCCTGAATTCTGTGCACTCGACACCTTCCTATTCTCAAGCAAGAAGCGTACAACTGCAGGCTGTATTTTGTCCTCACAACAAGGAACCCAAGTACTTGCCCTGCTATTGAGAGCTTTGACGCAAACACTGTTGACCAGATGTGAAAAGTGTGCTATTTCTTGGCAGCAAAATGGCCATGTTCTTGAAATGTTGCTTACTCTCCTGAAGGACTGAGGTAATTAGTACGTCCAGTTCTCATACCTTTTAGGAAGTCTTAACTTTTTAAACCGTAGGAAAAATACACTTTCTGTGGTGTGAAACACTAGACTTGTCTTTTGAAGGAATTTCATTTGAGAAAAAGCACAGAGAGGAATTTCTTATTTAAGATGCACATAGCAGCTGACTGCAGCTATGATTTTACTCATACAGTGGGGGGAGAATGTATGCACAAATGCTCATTTTAATGAGACAGAAAGTGTAGGTGGAAGCAGATGACCTAGATGATTTTATGAATAAAAGATATAATCTGATGCAATCATTTCATTAATAGACACATGGCACCAAATGAAAACAGAGCATAGCAGATGGCTGTAAGAGGTCTTAAAAAGGCATTTTCAGTTTAGTAGCTAATGACTTAGATTTCATGGACTACACCAAACACCATCAGAAAGGAAGCACTTAAATCAGTCTTCCAAAGAAAGTTCTGCTGCTTTATGAAAGTAACGCTGAAAAATCTCTTTTGTGACACTAGCTAGAAAATGCAGTCACAAAGCAGAAATGGGGCAACACATTTCACAAAAACTTCTAAAAGAAAAACCCATTCTTTTCTTTAGTAATAGCTTACAATTTTTAATTAAAAGCTCTTTCTTTCCTCCCAGTTTGCCACAATTGGTGGAAACAGTGGTTTGCAATATAATAATGAAATACAGTCATTTGTCACGCAGTTTTGGAATCTAAATATGACATTTATTTATTTGCTGCAATTACAGATCCACTGCGAAAAACTGCAAAGAAAGATCGTCAAGGAAGGTCGTCAGGATAGTACTAAAAATATGTAGCTTTATTTTAAGATAAAATCTTTGGAATAAATTTAGGATGCATGTATAATTTTAAAAGGAGGTAGCACATGGAGAAGGCTTGTGTAAGATCTGGATTGTGTTATTACATTAGTAAACCTCAGCATAGAAAATAGCGAAGCAGGGGAATACCGTTGTTTAGCACACTGTCTGACAGCAGGTATGGCACTAGCCATGTGGCTTCTTCATCCCGCCCCAGCCATGCCATCCACGTCCAGGCTGCAGGGGGTCTGACAGGTGAGCCAAGTGTGACAGCTCCGCTCCCAGTCTGATCCTCTCCGTACTTGAGGAATGTGCAGCCTGCGAGATTTGACTGCTCCCTGGACCTTTTACAAAACCAGATCAGGGCAAAAGGGCTGGATTTCTTAGAGAGAATCTGGCCTACAGCTTCTTAGAGACAGATTAACCTCGGTTTGCCATCAAACTGAGGACACATACAGTCTCATTCTTCAGACCTAATCCAAGAGCAACTTAGTCTGTATTATTTTATCAGGAATTAATATTGCAGCAGTGGCATCTTTGAACACACACACAGACTCTGAAGTTTTCTTTTTGAAAGGCTTGCTTGAGCTCCTGTTAGGAACAACAGAGTTTATACTGAATTTTGTCTGTAGAGGAATACTCATTCTCTTTGAGTGCAAAGCAAAACAAACAAAAATACATCCTCCCACCCAAAAGCCTATGTGTGGAGTGGGAAGCTGATTTTGTTTCCTTTGTATGCAACTGATAAAAACATTGAACAAGACAGGCTTGGCCCTGCTGCAAACTGGTATTGCTGCTTCATTAGGAAATGGTTCTTTGTGAGCTGGGAGACACAAAGCTTTGATAATCCTGAATGCTTGTGAATGAAATGTAGGCATGGTTTCTGATGTGAATACCATACACTGTACAATATACATCCACAGCATTCTTGACAGCCTGCTGCTCTGCAAATTCTGGCTTTACCATAGGCTGAAGCATTCAGGGGAATGGTGTAAAACCTAGGATGAACCTTTAGAAACTGAAAATATTCTTATGTCTAAAACTCTTTCTTACAATCATGACTATACATAGTCTGAGCACTTTGTGATTTAGACAATTTGTCAGGTAAGTCCACTAGTTGCTGTTATACATGTAATGGATAATGGAAATGCGAATAATTACATTCTTCATACACCTTTCACTGTTGTGCTAAACACTCAGAGAACATCACATGGATTCTTACTACTTCTATTTTGACAATAAATCTGGGGTCAGATTAAGGACAGCAAGTCATGGTTCCAGAAATTGTACATGTAAGTTTGAGATAAATCAAACACCTTTGAGTTTTCCAGTCACTTAAAATGTATGTTACCATCATGAAAGAGACTCTCACACTGAAATTATTTTTTTTCCCAAGCTCGCTAAGGTCTGAAACACAGTAAACTTTCGCAAGTCTAAGGCCAAGTATCCTGCATGTAAATACGGTTGCGGGGGGGTGTATGAGGTTGCTGTTAAAAAAGGAGAGGTCAGCTATTTTGGAATGAGATGCAACTCCTGTAAGGGCAGGCCTGAAAGTATTTAACTTTAAACCATATTCAAATCAAAAGCAATTTCATAACACTGCTTACATGTTTGTAGCATTCATTTATGATATGTCCCCTCCATGTCTCCAGAGCTGGGCTGTCAGCAGTAAGTAGAACTCATCACACAGAGCAAACACTGGCTAACTGTTCATTAATAGGCCAGTGTTTGAGATGAGCAGAATTTAATTCCTTTTTATTTGATGGTCCTAAAAGCTCAGGTAAGTGGGTTTCCTATCCCAGCTTTCCTTTGTAGAAATTGTTACATTTGTCTATGAACCAAAACCTCCCCTCCTCTCCTCTCTTCAGTAATTTCAATCACGGGCTTTCCCTCTCTATTTGGTTTGCTAAATAGGATTATCATCATTAGCTTCTTAGCATATTCCCTGCCCTCTCTCCTTCTACACATGTGTTACTGCTTCCTTTACTGCTTTGATTTCGCTCATTTTCAGATCCGTCTCCAAACAGATACTTTGGGGTCCATAGGAGACACTCAGTTGTCAGGGTAGTTGGATAGATACTAGAGTCCTTTTAAAAGAAACTGCCTCTTTTTAGTTGCGGTGTTGCTGCAGCAGCAGGTTTTACAAACTATATGCAAAAAAAAAAAAAAAAAAAAAGCAGGAATTGTGAGAACCAGCTTTCAAGAACAATGCTGTCAGATTTTAAGGAAAACCCGTGATTATTCAGTCTTCCCAGTAATTCCCAACAGTGTGGGAAGGAAACAATCCAGACTATTGAATGCTTTGTCACAGACAGTTGATTGTGAGAGAAGAAAAATCTACCAATTTCTGTGCAGAGGTATTCACTGATCTTCTCTTGCTTGATACTTTCCTAATTCAAAGATTTGGGGATCCAATCAGGCAACTGACCCACCATCATGTGAATCAAAGACCATCTGCACACTCCAGATGAAAAGACAGCAAACCTTGGGGTGTCTAAAACACAGAGATGTCCTCTGCGTAGATGAAGCATGGTCCCATGTATTCAGAAAACATTTAACATCATTCATACAATGTGGAATTGGTTCATGAGAGAGCTGCAAAAAACCCAAGGGACTACACTGTTTACAATGGCCTGAGCAGTTCTGTTTTTGAAAGAGACTGATTTTTCTGAGTTTGGCAGTAGGACCGTTATGATCAGACTGACTAGAGTTTTTCTTACGTTGCTTTTTAATGAGATTAGCTGAGCAAAAAGAACAGTAAGGATGAAGCTATACTTGATCTTTATGGAAATATACAGAATACATTTTACGCTTCTCCACCAGAGAACAGTCAATTCCAACTGGTGCCAATGTTTTGTGTGGAATTGTTTGGTGGTGTCTCAGGTACAGTTTCTAAGGGTATCTGTAAAATAAAAAGTATTTTAAACACAGTATAGTAGTTTACGGGAATAAAGTATGTGGACTGATTATGATGCAGGGATTTATTCGAGATACTTTATTCTTGCGCTGTTGAGAGACGCTTTGTGTGAAGGTTTGGTGTCTTTCCCAGCGCAAATCCAATCTCAGTCTCGGAATCCCCTGAAATGGCTGTATATACCTCTCATTTCTCCCTCGTGATTTTTGTATCCGTAATCAGGGGAGAATAAAGACGCAGCTTTAAAAGTCCGGTACCTTCCAAGGGCGAGCAGTTCTGACAGGTAAGGCTCCCGCTGTACGACACCGCTCTTCTGCGGGCGGCAGAAACCCCGGAGGACCTTCGGGAGAGCCGCAAAGCCTAGCGACCCCTGGGAATGCCCCCGGCCCTTGGGGGCTGCAGGGGCCGCGGTGGCACAGGCACGTCCCGGAGCGGCTTTCCGAACCGGCAGCCGAGGGGCAGCACCCGTTCCCCGCCGGGGCTGCTCTCCCGGTCCGGGCCGGTCCCGCCGGGCTGGGGGCCGCGGGGGCCCGGCCGGGGTTTCGCCGGCAAGGGAGGGGGAGGCGCGGTGCGTTCTGCCGGCTCTTCCTCTGCTCCCCCCCGCCTTTATTTCTTTCCTTTATTTCATCGCATTTATTTATTTATATTCACCGGCATAATAAAAATGAGAAAATCCGCGCGCTGCTGCTGGCTGCTCTCCACCAACCTGTCAGTGACGCAAGCGGAGACTACTTAAAGGCAGATTAGAGGCAGCAAGACATTAAAAGCCAACCTTCCTCCCGCCACGCCGCGGGTCCGCCGCGCCGCGCCGCGCCACGAGCCGAGCGGGCCGGGCCGGGGGTGGCCGCCGCGGGGCCCCCAGCTCAGCCCAGCCGAACCGAGCCGAGCCGAGCCGAGCCGAGCTGCCGCCTCCAGCCGCCTTCCCGCCACCGGACTGCGGGCGGTAGAGAGGGGTTGCTCTTTTGTTTGCTTTCCCTCCCCCTGCAAAAAAAAAAAAAAAAAAAAAAGGAAAAGAAGGAGGGGGAGGGGGGAAAGGAAGGAAGAAGTGAAGAGATCCCCTCCGCTTGCCAAAGTCTTTGTCTCCGGATGAACAGCGATGGGGGAATGGACTATTCTAGAGAGGCTACTGGAAGCTGCCGTGCAGCAGCATTCTACTATGATAGGGAGGTAAGGGCTGCGGGGCACCTACGGGGGCCACGGGGGGGGATCCCCTCCTGCCCGAGCGGGCGGGCCGGCCGGCGGCTTGGCGGCACACGCCGGGTCTCGGCCGTGCGGGGCACCCTTCCCTCCTTCCTCCCCTCCTTCCCTCCTTCGCGGGGGGCACCCTTCCCTCCTTCCCTCGTTCGTGGGGGGCACGCTTCCTTCCTTCCTTCCCTCGTTCGCAGGGGGCACCCTTCCCTTCCCTCCCTCCCTTCCTTCGCGCGGGGCTCCTGCGGTGCGCGCCCGGGGCGCGCGCGCGTCCGCGCCGCACGGGTCGCCGTGGCGCGGGGACACCGCAGGCGCCGCCGTCCTTGTCCCCGAGGAGCCCCGGGGGCGGCGGGCGGCCAGCGGGGGAGACCGCGCCGCCACCGGCGGCCGGAGCCGGGCCGTGCCGCTGCCTCCCCTGCTCCCGGGGGGGAGCCGCCACGGCCCCTGGGGTCGCTTTTCGTCCGCGGGGCGGGGGGAAAAGGCCGGGGCGGGGCGGGGGGGGGCGGGCAGCGCCGAGCGCCGGCCGAGGAGTTTTTGCCGGCGGGCGGATTCGCGGGGCCGCGCGAGGCCGGGGCGCGCGGGCTGCGCGCCTCCTGCGCGGGAGCGGGGCTGCCGGCGGCGGCGGGCGGGAGGCGGGCCGGGCAGCCGCGGCCGGGGAGCGCGGGGGCCCGGTCAGCACTGGACAGCTCCCGGCGGCGGCGGGCCGGAGACGGGCCGGGGAGCGCGGGGGCCCGGTCAGCACTGGACAGCTCCCGGCGGCGGCGGCGGCGGCGCGCACTGACGGGCTTCTCCGTTGCAGGATCCTGCTGACCGTGGTGGTGATCTTCAGGATCCTCATCGTGGCCATTGTAGGGGAGACGGTGTACGACGACGAGCAAACCATGTTCGTCTGTAACACGCTGCAGCCGGGCTGCAACCAGGCTTGTTACGACCAGGCTTTCCCTATTTCTCACATAAGGTACTGGGTGTTCCAGATCATCATGGTGTGCACTCCCAGCCTTTGCTTCATAACGTACTCCGTTCACCAGTCTGCTAAGCAGAGGGAACGGAGGTACTCCACTGTCTTCCTCACCCTGGAGAGGGACCAGGATTCAATGAAGCGTGAGGACAGTAAGAAAATCAAGAACACGATTGTCAACGGGGTGCTGCAGAACACTGAGAACTCCACCAAAGAGGCAGAACCAGACTGCTTAGAAGTGAAGGAAATCCCCAATCCTGCTATCAGAACTACAAAGTCAAAGATGAGGAGGCAAGAAGGCATTTCTCGATTTTATATCATCCAAGTGGTCTTTCGAAATGCCCTAGAGATTGGATTCTTAGTGGGACAGTATTTTCTGTATGGATTCAATGTCCCTTCCATGTATGAATGTGACAGATACCCTTGCATTAAAGAAGTAGAGTGCTATGTCTCTAGACCCACTGAGAAGACTGTGTTCTTGGTATTCATGTTTGCTGTCAGTGGGATTTGCGTGGTGCTCAATTTGGCAGAACTGAACCACTTGGGCTGGAGAAAGATCAAAATGGCAGTGAGAGGAGTACAGGCAAAAAGGAAATCCATATACGAAATCAGAAATAAGGACCTGCCAAGAATGAGCATGCCTAACTTTGGCAGGACTCAGTCGAGTGACTCAGCTTATGTGTGAGGCTGTGACTGAACTGAAACACTCTGCCAGGTGGAACAGACCCAGATACCATTAGAGAAAGGTACATTGCTTAGGCAAGCATTTTATCAAACCACCAAGAAAGCCATTAAGGTATTGGACCTGCACTTACTGAACTAGCTGCAAAACGCAGTGCTATGTAAAAGACTGAAAAACCAGCTATAAAACCATGCTTGATCTAGCCTTACAGCACAGCTACTATTATTCCTACTTTTCTTTCTAACGATTGGGTGTTACCTGTCGGTGGAGCGGCTTTTTGGTCGTCATTAGGATAAGTTTACAGTTTGGACTGTCTGACTAATTGTTGTAAACGTGTAGAATGTTCATATTCAAAATCTGCAAGGATACTCTATATGGGGTGGGATGGGGTGGGGGAAACTGTTGCAATGTGCAGATGTAAGCATGTTTTAAAAGGAGGGTAATTGCACTGTAAGGAACTTGACCACAGCTCAATCAGGATATCTGCGTTCACCTATCTCACAGATGTCTTATATTATTTTGCTTGTCTAAATCACAGAGTTTATTCCTGGTGTGTATTGCTAGTCATCTTCTATCATAGTTTGTGCATCAATTAGTTATGCTAAACAATAAATGCTGAATATAATTTTGCCATTTTTTTTTTGTTTGCCTGTCCACACACACACACACACCAGAGACCTTAATCATCCTACATTAGTTGTGATCTGCAAAATAGATCAGTACATTTCAGTTCATTCCCTAATATGTGCATGAATAAGATGGAGTTGGTTCATGCCAGCCAAGTTATGTATTTACCTACAATCACCTATGATGACACACATACCAAAGGAACAGAGTTCATTGCTTTTAACTGTGAATATATCACCTTCTCTCTGCTCTTATTTATATAAGTGCCATACTTGAAACATCTAACTCTGTATTTAGTCAAAAGGTTGTCTTGGGATACCAGCTGGAATAAAGTGATTTTATACTCTCCTTTGTTTATTTTATGCTATTTGTTTAGTCATTGCAATGGTGTAAAAAGCAGCTAAAATCTCTATTGATAAATAAAGTACTTGCCTTTTTTTGTAAGCCAGAGAGATTTGTTCTTCTTTATTATTGTACACAACTGTAGAAACCTACAGGGTCAAAATAATTGACTTACAACAATTATTCTTCAGGGTTTAAAGTGTCTTGTTGATATTCTAAACTCTAAGTGACAAAACCTGGGCAATCAGGACTATTCGTTATGTCTGTTTTCCTCCTTAAGCAAGCTTTCTCTGTCTTTAAAGCCTGATCCAAAGCCCACTGACACCAAAAGCCTTCTTTCTGCTGACACGAAGGGCAACACAGTTGGCCGCCAAGGTCACTCTGGGAATAGCCAGAATACATTTACCTATAAATGAAACAATAGCAGCTTTTCATCAGGGAATCCAAATAGTAACCTCAGCTTTTCTGCCTTACAGCTGGTTCAAGAAATACACCGTTCATGTCCCGTCAGCTTACTGGTAAGCCACTGGGGCAGTCACAAATAAACCTCTGTTAACAGGAACCATTTTTATATAGGATACTAAGTTTTACTTAGGGACCTTTTTTTTATTCCCACTAGAATTCCACAGAAAATATCCCACTGGCAACAGTAGGAGTTGGATCAGGACTGAAAAACTATACAAGTGCATTCCTAACTAAATAGTATCTGCCCTTTAAAGAAAAGGGCCAAAATGGTGCTGCAAAATTTGGGGATACTTGTAAGAAGGAGACAGGGGCTCAGAGTCACAAACGGCCTTTTGATTATATTTTATTTCAAGCCTGAAAATGGATTTTATTGTATTTTGGCTTGGAGATAACACAGATCAGTCTTTTCCTCTTGGCTTACAGTAAATACCTTAACGTTCCATTCTTGAGGTTTGCCAGCATTGTCACTTAAAAAAATGTTGATTAATTCTTAGATAGTCTATTCATTATCTCTTTCATCTGTGGTCTTTTTTCTTCCACTGTGAAACATAAAAGGACTTTAAGATGTGTCATGTTTTTAAAGATTTTAAAAATATTTTTCCTTATGTATAAAATGAACAGTTTTTCCAATTTGATAATAGAAACCTATAAAGGTGGATTTCTCAAATGATTCCTTGTGATATAAATGCACACTGATATTGCTAGTTGACTGCACGCTCACTGGGAAACTGCATGTTATTTTTAGAAGGACAACATGGCAGCTAAAATCTCCATCTGCAATATAACAAGCTTCTGAAGATTATTATTTGACACACAAATCCAAGTCTGATTTTCATTTTGCAGAGCTCTGGGATGGTTTTCAAAATCTCCTTTTGAATGGATATTGAAAGGAAAAATGTTGTCTGACAGTCATAAGCATTGCTTTAATGTTGAAGAAAAGGGAGATTGTGTGCAAAGAGCTTGATCCAGTGCCAATTAAAGTTGAAGGAAAAAAACTCATACTGAATTCACTGGGCTTTGGTTCAGGTTCAGCATAATTTCCTGTTAGGCAGAAGCCCTAATGCAAGTTATTTCCAGTGGCTGCATAGCAGTGTTTGGTCAAACTCTACTGAAGGTGCATGTCTTGAAAGCTGTAAGGTTTTAATACCTTAAAATTCTTTAGGTAAGACCAAGGAAGTATCTGTTTATAACAGTCAATGCCAGTGACTCAGTCATTCGATTATTTTTATGCAGTTGCACATTTTGTACTCCAGTAAGCTGGGATTCTTCAGAATTTTCCTAAGAGAAATATATCAGGAAATGCGAATGTTAATTTATGCAACAGGATCAGTGGTAAAGCAGGCAAAGACCCATATTTTGATCAACGGAAATGCCGTCCTCCATATTTATGCTAAATAGAATATGGCTTTTTGTATTTCAGAAGAGAAATGAAATTATGTTGAGAGATCAGTTGTTCTAATCTTCCTTTTCAATTGTTATTTCTTGTTTCTTACCAACTAGTCATTTGTCACGGACGAGAGAAATACTGAAAACACTTTTTTTTGTCAATGTATCATGTGAGAGTCATATGATTAATGCTAATGGACTGTTTGCATGAAAGTTGACTATTCATTTACAGAATAAACGCTTTAAAATTGTCACAGCAATGGAAAAGTGTGTTAACTGAACAGAACTGAGTGAACATGAAGCTGAAGGGCACATTACTGGACACTTAGGTCTTGCTCCTGCCTCAGTAAAATAAATTAGTCTTGCCACTGACGTCTATGGAAGAATCAGGCATTAAATATGAAAACTGAGTTCATGTTTGTTTTATTCATTGTATACCCTGTTTTGTAGTGATGGACAACATTGTATGTCATCATACGTGCAAACATAAAAATCATGTTCACTAAGCTTTTATGGAAAACTGCAATAGATTTTAATACACTATTGGTTCCATGGAATTTTAAAATTTACATAAAATAATGATATTATTTCATTTTTACATAGGCTTGATCTTGTGCTTCTTGAACCTGTGTGAATTTCAAAAACTATTTACGTAGGGGTTTTGAACCATTTCACTGGGTATATGTAAGTCTCATTAAGAGTCTATAAAAAAATTTTTAAAAAAATAGGATTTTTTTTTAAATAATAAAAACTAGATACATTTTTACATGGGAAAGCTAAATTGACAGCTCCCCTAAATAGTCTGGTTTTAGAGACCATTGCCTTTGAAGAAATATAAGGGTTTTCATCTTTCTTAAGGAAAATCTGAAGAACAAAGATAATCAAGTGAGTTGAATGAATCACAGAAGTGGTGAGATGGATTTTAGTTTGTTTTACACCAGAGAAGTCAGAAACACTCAGAAACTCCCAAGCCAGCTCAGTGCTTGTCCTGCATTATGTCTAATAGGGTAGGACATAGCTGCTGCTATATAGAACCATAGGAAAAGATGTACATGAAATGTTAAGGTTATATGTGAGGAAGATTTCTCTTAATCCACATCTAAAAGAATATATTTCTTGTAGGGCAAGAGAATGGACCAGGCGGACATTGTCCCTGCATCCTTCCAGCTTTATTTTGTTTGAATATAAATGGTCTGCCTTACTCCTTCAGTGAAACAGGTTAGAGTCTTTTGTTTGATGTACAAGTGTAGAAATGGGAATAAAAAACCTGAGACATATGAGGAGGAAACAGGCATAGGTTTTCCTCATTTCGGGTCTGGTCTTGTTCTTCATGAATTCAGTGATGGGACTTTGTCTTCTGTGGGACCAAGTTAACTCCCAGCTGGGGGAAAAACTCCATTCCATTATTTAGTGAGATTAACAGGAGAGATTACACTATTTCTGTATTGCATACCCATCCCTTGACATTGTGGGATACTTTTCCCAGAAATTCTGTTTTATCGTAAGCTTTCAGAAACCATTCTATGTTACTATCAGCTACTAATACCAGATTCTAACCCCCCACGGTCCTCTCAGTGAAACTCTGATAGTACCCCTGTAAAGAAAAATTGCACTAGGAAGTGCTTCATATTATGTCTATTAAAATGTACTAAAGAAGTCAATCAGGAGCCAGCAGCCTGTGAAATAAGTGCAGATATGAAGAATTCCATAGCACTGCATTGATAATAAACCATACATATACAAGTGTATATATATATTTAAAAAAATTTACCTAGATTATATTACTGTGTTACAGATTGAATTTCAGAGATGGACACAGAAGAAGTCACATACCCAGAGATGGTTAAAAACTGTGCAAGTAATGCACGGGCATATATCCTTACAACCAAGTGCAATGACCCAGCTGGATATTTAACATGCAAAAAACCCCAACAGTCACCTGTTTCCTGTGAAATTCTGGGGCTATGGGCTATACTAACTGCTTTAGCAAGTTTAACTGGGCAGCTGGGTATGTAAGTTATAGCTAAAGAGGCTTGCCTTCATTGCATTAAAATCTATCAGCTTTTTCCTAGTGATGACTGAAATACAGAATGAATCAGACCTCTAGCTTGTGGATACCCGCATATACAGCGAGTCTCTGATGTCCCCCCAAAGTGAGAATCTATCTTGTATTCAACAGAATGTGAAAGTAAGGTCATTTTCTACTAATCCACCTGGTTTTGTGTATGTGGTGTGGCTAGAAAGGACAGAGAAAGGTTACCAGTATCTGGAGAATAATTAATACATCCTAAAGTGAATAAGCAATTCTGGACTTTTAGTTTCTTTTACTGAAAACAGCATTTGCTGCATATGATTTCTCTATAAATGTATTTCATGGTACATAATTAAATGTAACTTTCATTTTTGAGATATTTTATGAAGTTTCTGATGTAATCATGATCAATGTTTTCACATTTTTTTTTTCCAGAGAAAGGTCAAAAGATTGCTGGTTGAAATTGACTCAGTCTCTATCTTTAAAGAAGTGTTATTAATAGTTAATCCTGTATTATAAATCTGTTAACAAAATATGTTTTTTGGAGGAGGGCTAAAGTAAATAATTATTTGCAGCAGTAAAGCAGCATTGCCTCTGGAAGACATGGTTTCCTTTTCAATGACAAGCTTTATTTGTCAAATATGTAAGTTTTTTGGAAAAATTAACACTGAGCAGGGATTTTCTAACCTATTAGAATTACAGGTTGTGAGGGGATAAGATTAAGGAAGCATACATAACAGCAAAATTGGGAAAAAAGTAAGGATTTGTAGGTATTAAGGAAAAACAGGTGGGCTATGGACTTACTTTTCTCTACTTATTATGCAGTTTAGGGATAAAAACATGTTCAGAACACATTCATGAGCAAATATACAAGATTCCTTGCATTATCTCTTATGTAAGCAAAACAATTCTAGAAATTATTTACAAATATTTTTCAGCTTTTCTTTGAAGAATCTAAATGGTACATTACACTGACCAAAGCCATCATGAATACTAATGTCCCTAGCTTCACCCCTAGCTTTAGTGAATTTAACATATCTGGAGGTTTTTTGAAATGCACCACATTCTTCACCACTGGTCTACAATGAAGACCATTTTGCCATCAGAAAATTTTCCCATCAGAAGACAGACAGTACTCGACAGGGATATCTAGCAGACTTAGATGGAGCGATCAGACTTAAAGCTTCACATCAAAGGGTGACTTGTGATGAACACGCATTACGAATGGAGTTACTGCATGGTCAGAAGAACTTAAATATGAAAGGGCTTTCACATTTGCACTGCATGTGATGTACTAGAGATTCAGGTGTTTTGAAGAAAGATAACATCCTTAGGAATTTCTTTACTTTCTCCTTTGAAAAAAGAAAATAAAATCTGCTCTAGCAATGTCCTTTGTGTAAGAATGTTTATAATTCTATATATGTACAGCTTCTCAGAGGGAAGAGTCCGCATCTGACATCATTGTTAAATGCCCACAAGCAAGTGTACTTGAGAAATATTTAGTTTGCATATATAGAGAGATAATGTATTCAACTCTTTACCACCATATTGTCACATGCAAGTGGGAATATAATTTGTAAAAGCAAAGAGATAATTTGTTGTATTTGCTATATATTTGTACTAATTCTCCCAAAGTGAAACACTTCATATTTCTATCTCCTGAAACTATTGAGGTTTCTCTATTTATAAAAGGGGTGGCAACACATTTCTAAAAAAGATTTAACATTTTTACAGTAATTTCAGAGCTGCTTCTTTTTTCTTTTTTTCGTTTTTTTCCTGTGTGGCACAAATTTTCTTGATGTATTCTTCAATTTAATATTCTGGTTATTATTTGGATTTTGTCTCCAGAGATGAGTAATTTTTCTGTTTTTCTTTTTTAATTATCATAATTAACTGAGATTCTGCACATATTTTAAGGTATTGTAATTCTTAAAGAGTGTCAGCAAATATAGTCAGAGTTTTTTGGCTAAATTTGCATGAGGCAGACAATTATATATCATTGGAATTGTGGGTTTTGGTTAAAAAAGCCAACAAACTAGAAGGATTTTATTTATCACTTTAATTATTACTCCATTTTAAGAAATTATGTCTCCTGCATTTATTCATGTAATTTGTATGTAAGTGGAGACTGAAGATTTTCTCTGCCTTCAGCTATGTGGCATGCATCTCAGATTTTTGGCTTACTTTTAGACCAGTAAGATCACAGCATATGACCAACCACGGGAATCACAATGCTTAGTAGGACACATCAAAAAAATAAGTGAATTTTACAGTGACGTTGAACTTATAACATATAGTATATGAAATCAGTCTTTATGTTTTAATCACACAGAAATTAATAGATATCATTGTATATTACCTGCAGTCTTACTAACAAAAAGGCAGTGTTACTACTGGGAGATTTTTATTTTAAAATCATTGATTTTTAAATTTTTCGAATGGTGGTTTGAAAATCCCTTAACGTGATGCAAAGATTGGAATATAATTGTGAAATGGGCCCATCTTCTAAAGTTACTGAAGCACAAGTGATAAATACATCTCTGTTGATAAAAGACTGCTTTGCTTGTATGCATGTACTCTTCAACTTTGCCTAGCTGGCAGTCAAGAGAGAAGGGGCTTTAATTGTGCAATGTTTATTAGACTGCAGTAAGAGCATAGACAGACAAAATATTTCCAGTATGATTTTTGAATCTGGCAGCATGACTCCTATAAACATTAATGGATGTTGTACAGCTGAATCTTAGTGTATTAAGTAGAAAATATTCGTCCCTGCTGTTTGCTCAACAATTTGACCTTTCTACTGTAGATTAATACAATATTTTGAATTCACTTTAAACTAATTAAACTTTAAGGCCCTCCTGTACTCTTTCATGAAAACACATATCAGGGAGAAGCTAGCTTGTCAGCATGAGCATATGGTTATCTAAATTTAGCCTATTTTATTGAAAAGGTGTCAAATTCGATACATTGAAACTGTCACACCATTGGAATAGCAGCTTTTGCTTTGCAGTATTTACAGGGTTTATAGTGATACACTGTGCCAAAGAGCTATGCAGCATCAGATATTTGATTCCACTCAGTACTGAAAAGCCTATGAATTCCTTCACCGTTTGTTTCAATGACCTTCTGCTTTGAATAAGAAAGGAAAAAAGGAGTCATGCCAATAGCACAGTCAGGAGGTCTGGCTATGCTAAAGTCCCTGACCATGCCGTCTCCTTAGCAAGTGTGTGAGCTTCTGAAACAAAAACACATTAAAAAATGGAACTCTGTTTAGACTATCAGTCCTAGTCAAACAGGACTTCTGCTCAGAAACTTCCCCTGCTACTCTACTATAAGACTATGAATGATAATATAGGGTAATTAGCACCTGAGCAGCCACTGGTTGAGTGCCTCTCTTGAAGATACTGTATGGCTTGCAAACCCATTAAAAAGAGCTAGACCCCCTAATTTTTTTTTGGCTAGCATCACTCCATGCAGCTACCCACCATGAGGTAAAACTCTCATTCAAGCAACTGTGCTTTCTCAAAGTTTATCCTAGGACAGCAGATCATATTCTCACAGGAACTAAAATCCACAAAACTGGCTCC
This sequence comes from Buteo buteo, assembly GCF_964188355.1. Lineage (NCBI taxonomy): Eukaryota > Metazoa > Chordata > Aves > Accipitriformes > Accipitridae > Buteo > Buteo buteo. The sequence continues at coordinate 33,581,740 of NC_134176.1, read as the reverse complement.
AGTCTGTTCAGCAGCATAAGCAAAACCACAGGAGAGAGCGAGCGAGAACAGGAAGAGCTGGCTTTGCCAGTTTTCTGCTGCTAAGAAGTGGGGAAGGAAAGCTGTGATTACTGCTTGTCCTTGCCTTCACCCCTGTCCTCACTTCTCCCAGGCTGCTGTCACCTCGCATATGCGGCCGGTCCCTGGACCCAGCAGCTGTGGCGAGCTCCGTGGTTGTGCCTGTTCTGTCCTGCTTGCTGGTGCCTTTGTAGGGACTGTAACGGGCCCAACAACTGAAAGACCCTGGCACTTGGTAGTTCTTGGTTGTCCAGCGATGGCTTCATTGTTTTTCAGCAAGACATCACGCTTTTTTTCTTGTGCAAGACAGCTGCCTGTAATATCATGCCCAAGGCAACTCTTGATAATTCATGCATTCAATCCATAGTGCAAAAAAAGGGTTTAATAAACACAAGAGTTGTTTTACAAAATTAACGCTGTAATTTCTCAGTTGCTAAGAGATATACACAACAAAATTATTTATGTTGGATCATTCATCCAGAAATGCTGACTCATTACAGAATTAATGCATACTTCAAATTGACTTCTACCTAAGAAAGTGTGAGGGTACTTCTGCCAATGCCAGTTAGAAATCCTTAGACCTACCTGAAAAAGAACATAATGTCACATGCAAAGTAGAGTGAAAAGTAAAAAAAAAAGGCAATATTTTCTAAAAAGTTCCCTTATTTTAAAATAAAGTGCTATATATAAAAAAGAACTTCCTTCTTTACTTCTGATGAGCATAATATGCAATTGTCCCCTTGCTAATTTATTTTTAATACTTTTTATAACACCTTCTTCTGGCACTCAGCTTACTCAGAGCTGTAGGATAGTTAACACTGAAGATGAACGTACTTAAATACATAAATATCCTCAAGTGAAAAAAGCTGAAGTTCAAAAAGTCTTTCAAAGAAGAAATATATAGTTGACTATACTTTCTAGAAACACTTTGAACTGTTTTTTAAAACAGAATTTATCAAGAAAAATTTTAAACAAGTGCCAAGAGAGACTAACTTAAAGCTTTTAAAGAATTGGGGGAGTCAGTTAAGGTATTGACGAAAGACAGGTTAACATATTGTTATGTGAATGTATATTTTGCTGAACCTGACAGCCCTGAGAGGGCTGAGGCTGCCACAGCTCCACGCCCCGGGTCCAACCAGTAGCGAGACTGAGCATGTATTCCCAGTAGGCAGATACACACAGTGCACACACATGTACATCACGTATATACATGGCTGGCCACACAGATCAGACACACAGAGTACTCACACGGACCTCATCCCGCTCCCCCCTCTGGCACAGCAGAACGGAGGTGCACTAGTGGAAATACAAACACACACACGTACAACGTGGATCCCACCAGCAGCCGGGCTCAGACGCTTGCACTGCCCAGCAGCTGCCCCTGGATCCCAGTCTCCCCAGTTGCTGGCACCTGGACACAGGAGCCCGTGAGGCTGCAGCCCCACTCCGGTTGCTGGCTCAAACCCCGTCCTCCCACAGATACACACACTCACCAGTACACACACCCAAAGCTGGCTGGGACTCCCCTGCTCCCCAGTTCCCCTTGTGGGGCTGTCCTTAGAGACACACACTGGCAAGTCTTACCCTTAGAGAACTCCAGACCCCCCCCACCGACCCGCAGTCTGACTCCAGTTGCTGGCACCCAGACCCCCGTACAGATACACTCAGAAGAGAGCCCCTCACCCAGGAAAGAGTTAGGGAGGGATTTAAAAAGAAGCTAGGACAGAGGGAGCTGCTCAGGTACAGGTGTGGCCAGACAAGCATAACAAGCAAAGTACACCCAACTGGCCCCTTCGTCTCCCCTTATCCCCACGCATGCTCCTGCCCAAATTGTCTAGATCCTTCCCTTTCCCCACCTTAGGGTTGTCTTCCAAACATCCCAGAATAAGTCTTGAAATGCACTTCCCCCACATCCCATAATATGTCCCATATCCCTAGGCAGCCTCCCCACCTCAGGTGGGGCAAAACCACCAAAAGGTGCTCTCGGCTTAGTTCATCTTGACAAGCTTAATACCCAGACTGTGGTGCTGAGGCTCTCCTGGGACAGACTAGCCCTTCCCTTAAGCCCTTAATTTGGGTTCCCTCTTTACTTTTATCCTCCTGTATGGCTCTCTTTTTATGGGCTAATGGCTCCTGTGATGGGTGTGGCAGTAATTGGGCAGGGTGTTATTTAGGCCCCCCCACCTGTCATTATCTCTCTGTCCTCTTTTGCGGCTGTGCAGATAAGCTTTGATCACACAAAAATTTTTTATCGGCTATAGATGTGGCTTTTAGAAACTTTACTACTCTTCTGTCAGAGCTTATAGCAGAAATGCATGAGAGAAGAACTAAAATTGCCTCAACTGTATCAATGTGAGATCCTGCAACTTCTTTCAAACTGCTGAAGAAGGGGTTTTAACTAACATGGCAAGCTTTGTAAAGAAGAAGCTGAGCTGTGCAAATGTGGAAGTTTTTTTGCTTATTTTGCAAGGGTAGTCAATCACCTTCTGTCATCTTTCCTCAACTAAGTGAAAGTATTTCACAGTAACTTGAGTGAAAGTTGGCTTCGCATTTGTTAAGGAATTCAGTCCTGAAAAGTCTCAGGCAGAGAAGAGGCACTGAGAGCTGGGGCCTGTGACTTCTTAAACCATCTCAGCTGGTTCTTCTGCAATACCTGTCAGCACCCTTAGAGTCAATTCTCAGTCAGCAAAGCAGCTTCTGTCCTTCAATGGCATGTGCTAAATTGCTTTCCTGGATTGAGACATTAAACTCTATGGCCAAATCAACAGGATGAAATCCATGGCTTCTGTAAAGGCAGCAGGGTTTCTGAGTATTCAGCGTCATTTGCATCTAAAGTTTTCATCTTAAGGATGAAAAAAAATTGCCCTTTCATCTATAGAGTAGTTTCCATGATTTTATTTTTATTGACAACTGTGTTATTGATAGTACAGAGTGAAAATTTAAAATCTGGAAAATTTTGACCATCTCTGATTTACACCATCATAAAAACATGAAGGGGTAGATAGGCTTGTCTTGTTTTTGTTCTGGTTTCATTCATTTTATTAATCTGGTTAGTTCAAATGGTAGACTGTATCTCAGCCCTTACTTTTGTAACTCGGTCCCTTTTTTTCAGCTTGATGGCTGTTGACAGGCACAGAGGAAAGTATTTCAGAGCATATAAAATGCCTCTCATAAATGGTCTGTTAGAATCCCAGCAATCGTCTACTTGAATAATTTTACACTGTTTTATTACAGATGGCAGGTCTGAGTTTACTCTGAAACAGACAGCAGCTCACTGCCTGCCCTCTTGCAAAGGCAGTGCAGTAAGTGCAGCATGTACAGAACAAATGTGAGGACATAAACACCTGAATGAAAAAGAATGTGCAGAAATGTTTGCAGTATAGGTTGTCCATTGTGGTCTGGGCACCTTTCACTAGCGTACAGAGGGAATGACTCCATGGAGATTTGTAGACTCAGTGCAGCCTCACAATTTCACCGTGTTAAGTGAGAATCAAGTCTGGCACTGTTTTTACAATTAAGCAATGTCATAAAAATATAATTCAGATTACACTTACTCTGTTGTGCAATTGTTACAGCTTTACATCCATCTGAACTGTATGATACTTCAAAATGAATATGACAGCTGTCTTTTTTATTCCGGTCACATTTTTGATCAGCTTGCTAGTTCCCCATTAAACTCACATATGCGCCAAAATGTTTATATATATAGTGAAGATCTGAGGTTGCATTGACTCCCTCTGCGCTTAAGCTGCCCTTTCAATCCTTACAAAAGGAAACATTATGAAAGATCCTGTTCATTGCACAGACATCTTAGGCCTTCCCTTCCATGCGGGCTGTTTTTTGATAGCTGCTTAGCCACAGGCTTATTTTGACTTCACTCAGGTGACTTTAAAAGCTAATGACAGAAACACTTGTTAAGAAAAGTGAGTGGCTCAGCCCCATGGCACAGCAGAATATCTTGTTATCATAGTGAGAGAAAATTCAGTCACCTTTAAGGGTTATTTTGTGCAACCACTCATGTTGAATTTATCACTTATTCTTATTTGCAGTTACTCCACTGACCTGACCGTACTCTGAGGAAATGTATCCATCTCTGTAAGCCACCTCCTCCTTCCACCCCTTGCTGTCACTCACTCCCTGTGAGGAGCATTTCCATGCTGCAGTTGCACAGGTATGCTCAGCCGCTGTTATGATCCTGGCTGGGGTGTCAGGGAACTCACACCCAGCTGCTAATATCTGCTGAGGGCCCTCCTCCTGAGGCTTGACGGCCTCGGTTTAAATGAACTCAGGTTTCATTGTACTCCACTGCAGGCAATTTAGGGGCTGTGCCCTCTGTGATCTGTGGGTTTTCCATGAGCCTTTAGATTTTGGTGGAGCTATGCTGTCATGAAAGGGGAAATGGTGAAGCAAAGCCCTTTTTTTCTGTTCCTGAAAGCCCACAATAAACCAAGAGGTCTCAAGTGAAGTTTTACGAGAAATGTATTGCATGTTACATCACAATGGAAACAAAAATAACAATAAGCTCAAATGTAGATGTTCCTTTATTGTACCAACTTTTAGTTTTTTCTGTATGGCTTATTCTCTTTGTTTCCTTCCTTGATTGTGTGGGACAGTGGTTGCTTGTTTTTTTTAAATACAGCTTTTTTCATGGACTATCTTTTGATATCTTATATACAAGTAACAGTCTGTGGATGACAGTTTGGAAAAAAAAATGGCAAAGATAACTTACACAACATCAGTAAAATCATTGGCAGAGTCTAGAATAAAACTTACGGGAAAACCAAAGGCCTGGTAACTAACTTAAAAGGTCAGTATCTCACCGATTTCTAGTGTTCTGCTCTTAATGGTGGGTGAACCCATGTTCTTAATTATTAGGAAGCTATTCAAGCATTTATTTGAATCTATTTGTTAGCCGATATATCACATAGATTGCATATCACATATTTAGTCACCTAGATCTAGGTCATTAACTTCAAGTAACTCACCTTTACCAGGTTCATTATTGTTCACCTTTGTAGCTCATATCTGAACTACATTACTAAATCACATCATTGCTAAATCAATCATTACTAAATCACACCAATGTAATTCAAAGTCTTCTCTTACCTGGCATCCTTGTAACAATGCACAATGACCAAAAGTCTACCTTTGGTGTTTCTGAGCAGCTGAAAGCAGTTTGAGAGAGATTTTTAGCTAACTGGTCCAAAAGCTTCCCTAATGCTGTTTACCAAGTTAAACTGTTATATTAAAAACTGTTGCTCTGAATTAGTTTATTCAAGAGCCTGTAGTTAAATAGATTTCATACATCCTTCCCCCACCCTCTGTCTTACAGTGCTGCAGAAAAAGGAGTAAACTGAAAACTAAATAGCAGCAGTTGTTTCAACTTTGAGCTCCATCCTTCATGCCTACAAAGGTGTTTATGACTTTACATGTACCCTGGAAAAAAAAAGCAAGATCTAAGAGTGAATTAAGCCTGTAGATCTGTGAAATGGCAAGGGAGAGAGACAGGTAGCACTTCTTGGGCAGGATTAGCCACAGTGGAGGATTGTCAGCCCATCTCAGGTCCAGGACTGCACACAGTTCAAAGCCTGACAGCCACCGGGAAGTCCTGCTATCAACACGTAGAAGGTTAGTGGAAACTTTGGGTTAGGAAAGGAGCTGTTAAGTTCCCTGAAAAGCATGTAACAATTTTTATATTCTTTCTGCATCATGAAATTTGTGACACTTCCTATGGCACTCCTGCATGGAGCCAGCACTTGGTACTCTTGAAGGTGCTACAATTTAGGACCCAGAACTCAGACAGAAGTGTGCCAGTTTACATGTCTGGAGGGTCTGGCCACTACCTAAAACCCTGGAGTAGAAGAAACATTTAGAATTTCAGTTCATTAATTGGCTTTAAGCCTGAAACATTTAGAATTTCAGTTCATTAATTGGCTTTAAGCCTTTAAATCCAACCCAAGAATGTTTATAAGACAGTAATGTGTAATTCATTAGCTCTCCTGAGCAAAAACAAATGAATAGAAGTGAATCTCATTATGTAAAAATCTTGAAGGTGAAAGAACTGGGAATTCCAAAAATAATCGCCATATGTAGTGCAGTGACACCTGATGAGATCTTGGTATCAGGCAGAAAAGTGAGATATGCATCTAATTGCAGCCTTTTAGCTCATGCAAGATTATCTGGATGGCCTGCCATTTACCAGCTTTGCAGGCCCACTTTTTCTAACCACCAAATAAAGTTTTCAACTTAGTGAGGAATAGATTGTAATCATGAACTTGCTATCTTTATTTCCACAAAAAATGTTTGTCCATATGAACTTGTACTGATTTCGTGTGAAAACTGCAATCAACTTTTTTTTTAATAAGTGTGAAAATCAGTTTTCTTTTTTCGAAGTGACTATTCTTTCAATTGAATACAGTCTTTCCTTAAAAGTTTTTTCTGTTTCTTTGGGATGCAAGTTCCAGGTACTTTCTGCAAATCTGCTTGAAAGAAACTTCAGACTTCTTCCACTGGTAAAAACTCCTCTTCAGCCTAAGTCATTCCATTGACCAGTTTGCTTAATTTATCAATTTGCCTTTGAAAATGAAAGCCTTGTACCTGATCTGTTCTTATTTATTCTTCCACTTAACGGAAAGAGATTGTTGAACGGTACCTTGGTGCAAGGTTAATTTCAATGACTACCTTTACTACTATGGCTTCAGACTTAGCAAAGACTGTGTCGAATAATTACCACTTTTTGTCACTTTCTTGATTATTTAGTAGATATTGCGCACAAACACAGCTATATGTTTAGTGCTGCAGCATTTACACTCTATACCTGTAAAGCAAATGTTTCTGGCTTGTCTCTGTGATGCAAATATGTAAATGCATAGCAGACTGTTGTCCTAACAGAATATCTTCTAGTAATATTCGGTAACTGTAAAAATTCTATTTAGCCTCTGTAATGACCCTTATTTGCTTAGCGTTACTCTTACCTCTGTTGTGGTCTCTCAACCAGTACACGTCATTTAATACTGTTCAAGTCGTGTGCTTTAGACTATCTGATATCTTTTTTTTTTTTTTTTTTGACAGCTAACTCTGCTTATGAAAGAAACGTGAATGGTGTTAGAACATTGCAGGTCTTTCAAATAAGGTGGTCTTGCTTATAAAGTAAGTATGGGATGCTATGAAGTTAGAATTTGATGAAACCTGTAAACTAAGTCACAAAGATTAATGACATGAGCATCTAAGGCCAGACCAGGAAAAAAAATTCTGTATAAATCTTACTTCTTAAGCTGACAAGAGATAATCATAATTTTTACCAAGAAGCTTCTAAATGTTCTTTATAACTTATTTGACAAAATCTAACCTGCTTATATAAATACCTGTTTTGTTCTATCATTAATTGCAATAAAAGAGGGGAGAAACCAGTGAAGGGAAGAATGGACAGAGCAGTCCAAAGCAACAGTTCTAAGATTAATTTGTTCTTTGGAAAAATCTTTGTTTATTGAAACTGTCAAGAGTACTAGGTAAAAGTTTCCTTTGTTTGAATTTTGAGTAGTGGCAGAGAAGAAATGTTGTTAGACCTATATTTCAGGAAAAATAAGGTGAAGGATATTGATGCATATCCTTAACATTAATATAAAGTCAATTCTGATTTAGTAATCAAATCATATGAGGATAAAAATAGAAAAATAGAAGACAATGCATTACCATGTATTTAAGATACTTATTAAATGAAGCTGTCATTCATATGTGATTATTCTGTGAATATTTACACCTGTACAAACCTATTGACTTCCTGTTGGTTATGTGTGTATATCTTAGAATTTGGTCCAGTGACTTCATCTGCTGTCACATAAAGTAACCAGATTATTTTGACAGGAAAATCCACAGGGAGAAAAATGCATATATCTGTATGAATTAATTTAAGTACTGCAAGATGAGATTTAATGATTAAACACACTCTGTTCTCTGGTAAAAACCAGGTACCAGATGGTACGCGTAGCAAAATATGTTTGCTCTATACCTGTGGGTTTTGAAGTAAAATACAACCTTCCTAACATCTGGCATGACACCTCAGGACATCTGAAAGTGCACAAAGTGGACAGATATTATCAGATTACAGAAGGCTATGTTGAGTAGATTTAATCTGAATTTTATATAGATAGTGGAAAGAAATAGTTAGGAACATCAACAGCATACCAAAAAAGATCACTTCCATGCAGCATTTTGTATCTAATTTGTAGATTGCTGGCTGTGCAATACCAACTTTCTTAGAATAGCCACAAATGTCATATATAATTTATTCTGTAGTTTCCACTGCTAGGCAGAAAGAAGTACACAGAGTTATCTAAAAATGTGTTGACATGCTGGCTCATATATAAATAATAAATACTTTTGTACTATCTCCTAAGGGAGCTGTCAGAGAAGAACTTCAACAACCTACAGTATATTTTCTTTTCCAGTAGGGTTGACATATACAACATTATTGTTCCAGTCCAGCAAAGGATCTGTATAAGTCTACATGCATCAGTAACTCAATAAAGTTATTCCATGGAACCGTTGTATACATAAAGTTGTGTTTGAATTACTTTACAGTGCACAAAGCAGTAGTAGGGAATACTGTAGTGACTATAAGCCTAGCTTTCTTCTTGGCTGTCCTGGTTTCAGCTGGGATAGAGCTATTTGTCTTCCTAGTAGCTGGTACAGTGCTATTTTTTGGGTTCAGTTTGAGAAGAATGTTGATAACACTGATGTTTTCAGTTGTTGCTAAGTAGTGTTTAGTCTAAAGTCAAGGATTTTTCAGCTTCTCATGCCCAGCCAGCAAGAAGGCTGGAGGAGCACAAGGAGTTGGGAGGGGACACAGCCAGGGCAGCTGACCCAAACTGGCCAAAGGGGTATTCCATACCATGGGACATCATGTCTAGTATAGAAACTGGGGGGAGTGGAGGTGGGGGGAATCGCTGCTCAGGGACTAACTGGGTGTCAGTTGACAGGTGGTGAGCAATTGCATTGTGCATCGCTTGTATATTCCAATCCTTTTATTATTATTATTGTCACTTTATTATTGTTATTACTATAATTATTAGTTTCTTCCTTTCTGTTCTATTAAATTGCTCTTATCTCAACCCATGCATTTTACCTTTCTTTCTGATTCTGTTCCCCCATCCCACCGGGTGGGGGGGAGTAAGTGAGCAGCTGCGTGGTGCTTAGTTGCTGGCTGGTGTTAAATCACAACATTGGGCTACTCGGGGTTTGTAACTTGGGTAGCCTTCCCCTTAAACCTCAAGCTAGCTCAAGTGTCTCCTCAGAGCACTCTAGAGTGCTGCAAATCTTTTATTTCCAAACTGGTCAATTCCACAGGATATCAAGAGCCTGCTTTAAAGTTCCTAGAATATCCAAATTCCATGGCACGTAGAATAACATAGTTGTAATCATGTGATCCTATGTATTGATATTTTTCATATCTAACAGCTGCCTGAAATATTATTTTCTCTTTTTCCCTTAAAGTGGGTAAAGTGTTTCTTCTGAACAGAGATTGCAGGGAAAAGGCACTTTTCTTCTATTGTACCTGAGCTCGTGTATTGAATTGCCTGGTTAAATAATCCGTAGCCAGAAGTGTGAGAGGAGTAAGCAGGCTGATATCCACGCTGGATTGACTTTGACTCCCCATTTCAAATGAACAGCCGAGGAGCCTGAAGCTAAGGCTTCAGGGACAGAAGGCAGTAGTAGTTCTGATGCCATGCTGAACAGCCTAGAGGAACTGGTGCAGTCTCTTTGTGCAACTGGTGTTTAACATGTATTCCAACCACCATTCAGATGGCTTGTGCTCTGGTGGCAGGTTGCAGTTTGAATACCCACAGGAGAGCCTGACAGGGCCTGACAGAGATATTTGGCCAGGATAGCTGCTGCCTTTATCATATAAAAGTGTCTTAGCTGTTCTAATGAAAACTGGCTGAGATAATGTCATGTTTTCAGGCATTGAAAATAATGTGGGAAAATTCTGAAGGAAAGTCACCAGATTATGTATATCTCAAGTTGATCAAATACTTAAAAGACAGCCTGAATACACCTAATTTCCTAAAAGAGTATGTTTAAATACTTTGCCATACTGCGGCCTATGAGTTTGGATATTTATTTAGCCAGTTTCATTAAGCTTAGTAGGAGGTGAGGGCTAAAGTGTGTTTCATTTGTCACTTGTTCAATGGAAATTTTTTCTGCAACATTATGATATTTACAGGAATTACTGCTTTGCAACAATATTTTTCCTATATTCAATCTGAAAATCAAAAGCCTGAAAACAATCTCAGCTTTAGATATGCATTTCTCAGAACTCTAAATATTACCCAGACTAGGTGATTTTCACTTCTCTGTCACCGGTGTCAGAAATTATATTTGATGAAAAACAAAACTATATTGCAGAAGGTTTTTCCTTCTTCCTTGTATTCTCAGGGACTGACACTTCTTGAACAGTTTTGTTGATGGCACCTGTTCCAGATATTACAACAATATCTGTGTTTCTAAGAATGACCATCGAAAATTTGCAATAAATAAATGATGTGCCATTCACAAATGAATTACAGTAGTTTAGTTCAGTACAGAACCTAATGATTACAGGAATAAATGTGCCACTCAGAAACATTGTCCTGATTCAGACTCTAAAGGAAGCAGCGGTCTTTCCTTTTTCTTTATAACAATAGGCAAAATTGGATAGTAGAAATTCACTATGCAAACACCTCCAGTCTTTGTACATTCTTCCAAATCGAGTCTGCAGAGTAGTCTGTAGAAGTTATGACATTTTTATGGTTAAAATCAAGGCTGTTCAGTCTGAAGCATGTTTCTGCTTAGTGCAGCTATTTAAATTCTGGTCTTGTTTCAGTTTAATGTAAAAGCAGAGGGAGTGACATGAGCATTTTCTGTCCTTCACCGCAGATGGGAGAATAGGCATTGTCAGCTGCAGCACATTGTCAATCTGGAAACCTGCCATTCTGCTGAGAAGAAGTTTATGGTTGGTCTAACCTTGCTGTTTCTTGGGGGCAGGTGGACTTGTGGACCAGAATGCTGGCTTGCTGAATCATGTATGTTAGCTCTCCGTGAGCCACTTTAAAAGCTCTGTTTTAAAACATTGCTTATTCAAGCAAGTTATGTAAATAATTAACAAAAAAAGGGACGGGTGGATGAGGGCATGGACAGGTCAATAGGCTGAGTTATTTTGCTTTCTTGACAGGCAGTAAAAGCCCAGTGGGACACAGGCAGTCTGACTCTTATTCTCTGTTCGGTTTTGGAACCTTCTATCTTCTTCCTGTCTCAGGGAGAGATTGCTGCTTGCCTACCCAAGCTTTTGAGATCATCTAAATTGGACCCTCAGAAGCAATATTCTGACCCTGGCCAGAGTGAAGTTCTAGTGCCTTGCACCTCTCAAATGCACTTCTGTTTCTGCTCCCATTTGAAGAGTATGAGAGGTACTAAGCTTATCTGACATAACAAGTTGTCCTGTTTCCTCTGAACCGTGGAGGAGACTGGTGACCTTGGAGGTATGTAACAGACCTGGTCTGATAACCACATGTGATTGCAGGAGAGCAACTGAAGAGGTAGTGGCAGCCTCATTTGAAAAATATCCACCTTTCAAGTGGGAAAGTATCTCTTTGGGGAGGAAATGTTAGCTTAAACTTTTAACTTGTTCATTGCAATTGTGAGACCATAGGCTGGGATTCATAACATCTGGATTTTATTGTTATCTGGGAAAAAAACTACTATGAGAGTGGTATCATAAAAACCTGATTGTTATCTTTAACTTGCCTACATGAAGATTCCAGAAAAGGTGAAATGCAGTGGAAAATTAAAAAAAAAATTCCTGGCCTGTTTTTTGAAGGCAATGGAATCTCTATCCTTGCACTTCACCTCAGTGTAAATAACAAGGATGCCGTACTTAATTGTTGAGCTGATGTGCTCATAGTAGGCCAAAGAATGAAGGTATGACAGGCATATTTGGTGGGTTAGGCTTTCCACATCTCCTGTGGTTAAAAAAAAGGGAAATTCTTAACTGTTATCTTGATCCATTCTTCTGCACAGAAATAAACTGGTGTGTCTGTGAATTGTTAATAATTGATGACACAAGTGCATATTTACTGGGAAATTCCCACCTCATCCATTATCTAAAAGACACAAAAATATCCCCAAATAAGAGTACACTAATGTAGGTCTGGGGAAATTCTGCTTCTTTGTGATAAAAATAGCAAGGCCTAGTGCAGAGGTATGGGTCTAATGGTCCTTATGAGGAGAGGTACCCTCTCAACCTGTTTTAAGACACCCTTTCTAATGAGTTGGATTGGAGGATAAATTCTGCCACAAGTATCATACTCAAACTAAACAACAACATCAAACATTAAAAAAAAGGTTACAGTGGAAGCAGAACTGGAAGAACACTTGACAATTAATGGTCTCACATAGGAAGAATGACCTTATCAATCAAATAGCTCTATTTGAATTGGAGATATAGGAAGAGTATCTGGACTTTTGGGGGCTTGTCAACTTTCCTCCTGTAATGCTGAAAGCTCATCTCAAAATAATTACCTGACTTCCTTTTATTTGAGTTATTCTTCCTATGAGAGAAGAAAAGCCATATACTGAAGCTTGATGAGCTTCTTTTGAACTCTAGTGTGAGGAAATAATACACATATTTTCATTCTTTCCATGCTTTACTATTTCCCTTTGTTGAAAGAGGTATTGGTTCTCTCAGACCTTTGTAGACTTATGGCAATTTTCCTCTATTTTCCAATTCCCTTTGCCAACCTTTTCCTTAACTGTGGGCAATTGAACTATATCAGAATATACACTTCAGTATTTATAAATTCCTCTGAAACCTTATTTAGCATGTAATAAATGTTGCCTTGTTTGGTGATTGGTTTTGCTTTTTTCCACATGCTAGTACCTGGAATCAGTAAGGAGACCTTGAATCACTGAATTAGTTTCTTTATAGCACCTCCATGAATCTATTTCTCTTCCCACAACAACCCAATGCTGGAGTTATGAAGTACTTAACTGAAGACGTATTCCTCTGATCACAGGAAAACAGGAGGTACACTGAGAACTGAGGAAATTATTTTCTCTGAAAGGACTTGACTTCTCAGTGTAGCAGCAGTCAGATATCTGAAACATTGAAGGTTCAAATAACTTTAAACATTTTGGGTTTATATATTTCTGTGTAGAACTGTGTAGAAGAAGTTGAGGCACTTTCCCAGACTATGTGGAAAATGTAAGTTTTCAAAGCAATACATCTGTCAGCATTCTGAATTCAGCATCTAGACTAAAAACCATAAAAGCAAGCTGTTTATAGGGATCCAGAGCTTAAGGAAATCAGTGACTTCCAGAGGTTTGAAAGAGGATATGTACATAATAAAGAATAAAGCAGAAAGTAAATTGCTTCTAATGTTTCTCATTGAGATCATAAGAAGTTCCAGCTCATGAAAATCAGGTTCCAGTTGTGATTTCATGGAAGATCCGAAGCAAGGGACAATGGATTGCACCTCAGCAGCAGGCACACTGGGGGCCTCAGCTTAGAGCAACTAATATAAAAAGCAAGGAAAAGAAGATAGAAAATGGGTGTTTCTATGTGAGCCACATTAACAGATTGTGTCAAATCACATAGTCAAAATCTGCTTAATCTCTTAGTAGCCAAAACATGAAGAAATTGAACGCTGATGAAATGCAACAAGAGTCTGTAGAGACACATGTTTTCATTCTTCCTTTCCATAATATTTTGAAGGAAGGAAAGAGCAAAAGATATATATTTTAATGTATTTGTTGTGTTAGTTATGATTTAATATTTCTGTTTTAATATTTAACACTGAGAAATAACATCAGAGGCTAAACTGAATACAGTAAATTAATCAGAAAGCAAAGGGGCAAGGAATACATAAAATCCAGGCTCAGAATAACAGATAGTCCAGGGCAAAAAAGAAGATGGCATAAGCTTCTTAAAATCCCTGGATTACACAATAAACTTTTTTTTTTCTCCTTTAAAAAAATGCTGATTCACAAAAGCAAGAGCATATTAAATCTCTTCTATAGTTTAAAATTATCTTATGTGCTATTTGACAATTTCAACTAACGCTTGCAACCTCTTTATAAACCATCCTGACTGAAACAGATGGATGTGTAATTCAAATAATGAGCTGGATCCTCTCCCTGTAGCGGTCAATTATACAGGTTTTTTTTCAGTATAGTATTCAAGAGACTAAGATCTTTTTCTATATATAGATCACCTGAAATGACCTTGCTGATGCAGTGTCAGAGCCAAAATGGAACAGTAGGATATGTATCTTGTTGCATTTTTAAAAGCGCAAACTGATAGTTTAAGAACTATTGTATCTGACAGCATTTGCACTTAAATTCTTCCCAGTACTTATCACTCTGATCTTTTAATGTGATACTTTCTCTAGGTAAACTGCCCAGAGACATCTGATGTCTGAACATGAATGCCATGCAAAGAATCCTAGTAGCATTGTATTTTGCTGAGAAAATAATGACAGTGAGGGAATGCAAGCTCGTTTCATGAATAATAAATGACAGTCTAAATGGTGAGAACTCATGGTGCAGATTTAATTTGCATCTAGCACTGAATATGAAATCATCTAAGGATCTGTCAAGTGGTGTGTGTAGAGCGTTCATCAGAGTTATTACACAGGAACTTCTCCTCCTCTGTGCTTGTCAGCACGGACTCTGGGCCATAAAAGCAAGCTGTTTGTAGGGATCCAGAGCTTAAGGAAATCAGTGACTTCCAGGTAATAGTGCAAGAAACTTTACTTGTAAAAGCATTTGACGGAGTGCCGTGGAAATTTCCCTGGGTCCGTAGTAAGGTATCAATGACAAAACTCTAGTGAACTGTATCATAGGATTTGAACACCTCGTTAACAAGTGAAGCAAACGTACTAAGATTGGATAGGGGCCTCAGTGCTGTTCATACACATTAGACTCACCAGGATTCACCAAGAAAAAAGATATGCTGCTTGCCTTTGGCGTGCAAAGCTCTGTCGAGGGTGCAATTTATGTAGCTTGTGGGGTAAAACCTAGAAAGCCTCATAAGGCTGTGTGGTGGGCTGGATCTACTCATGAAACAGCTTGCCTGCTGCTCAAAAGAAAATTTCTTGCCCATTGCAGAGCAGCTCAAAAAGTGAGGACCACAGTCATTTCTGTTCTGTTTTATATGACCTGTTGGTATGGGAATATAAACATAAATTGTGTGTGGCTGCAGTCAAAATGACGTGGAACTGAAGAATGAGAGGGAGCTGAAACCTGGATCTGCAGTTGAAAACAGCCTTAGAGTGCTCCTTTTGCAAAGAAATGGGATGTAATATGCCAGAATTCATAATCTGGTGAGTTTACAGCTTTCATTTTCTTCATAGAGACATGGAAAGTCTCTAGAATTTCTGTGTTACATGATATCCATGAAATAACTTGTTCGTATACCTTACAATTTTGAAATAGTTTACTGTGTATGAAGTATTCAGATGTATTGTGTTGACTAAACAAAGATACTGTTATGCTCTGACTTATCATATAAATGATATTAACAATAGTATTAGCACAGTCTGAAAATACCATAATTTTTTTGTGTGTGCATATGTGTTCAAGAGAACATTTAGAACAAATGGAAACAAAAGCATTGCAAATAACATGGAAAATATTTTTACTCCTCTTTATTTTGGAATGAGAGGCATCACTTTCATTTTTGGCTTACGGGAGGACCATCGCTTTACTTTTTTTGTGTTCTTTTAATATTTTTCAATCTTTCAGGGCGATTAGCACTTCTAGAACACTTTAAGTATTCCAATCAATTTCAATTTCAATTTTCATTTTCACTTCTTGGAGTGAGACCTGGGATGTCTCAGACAGGGCATCAAGAAATGGAAAAAACAGTCAGTACTTACCCATGGAAAAAGTGGGTTAGGAAAACAGAATATTCCTTCATCAGCTGGATTTCTATCCCTTGTTCCTCCCCTTGTCTGGAAAGGGTAGATTCATATCCCAGAACTATACTGCACTAGAAAGGCTATCCATTGTGAGTAGTAAATCTGATCTACATAAAGAAAAGTCACTTGAAGGAGATCCCTTCATCCCTCCCTGCTCCACAGTCTCTGCTCTGGAGATGGACACGAAGTTTAATGTAGGAGAAAACAGGGAACTTGGGGTATATGGGAATTTAAGAGGAGGGCATAAAAGATCAGAGTTTGGAACATCTAATCAGGAAGATACAAATTCTTGCTCCTGTTACACTTCTGACAGTTTTGACGTACTTGTTCTGAAGTACAGAATAACCAAGCCCTATCTGCTCTTAGTTAATATTTATGACAACCAGTGGGAAAAGTGGAGCTTTAAATGTAATATCTAACTTGGTTTGCAGTAGACTAATAGGGTCCATAATAATTTATTTCTGCTCTGCTTTGGTTCTGAAAGCCTGTGTACTTTTCCTAGAGAAGACAGAGACTTGTATACTAACAACGCAAACCTTCTATGATCTCTACCAGAAGGGTAAAGTTATGTAGTAGGTATGTGAAATAGAGTCTGTTTGAGTGATTATTTATTATAGATGGAAATTTATACAGAAATTGTGTGCTTAGAATAACTTTAACCTTGTTCAGTAGACATGAGGCTGAAGGTGATTAAATGAGAAGTGAAAAAAAATTCAATTTTTTTTTTATTAACATCTTTCTTGAAAAGAATATAGTGTTGCAAGAGGTGTTAAAAAGTACATTTCCTCACCATTTCATCACCTGTTGAGCCTGCTTTCAGTTAAATACAACATCTATGCTAAGAGTCTGTATTTCTCATATGCTGATGGTGACACTTTCAGGTTTTAGTTTGGATGTGGTGCAGCTGCTCCCACAGTCAATGATATGAAACTTGATGATGTGCCACCCTCCTTTTGCAGTTGTACCACATAAATAGAACAACACAGATGGATGGATGTTGCCTTATGATGTGGCCTCTTGCCTAACAGTAGATTTTTCCTTAGCAGCCAGTAAAGCAAGAGTTTCATTGTCATAACTGCTCACGCTCGTTTATGTAAAGTGGTGTAACTGAGGTCTGCTGCGGACTGAGCTATCTAAATGTTAGCTAAATCACAGCTCTTGTGCGTTCTCCATGACACTGAAGTACAATGTAGAGATACCCATCTTGGTAGTCTAGGCTGTAAGGCTCCAATGGTCAACCTGTCATTGCCAAAAGAATGACCAGTATAAGCAGAGATAATTAAATCCATGTAGAAAATACATGATTTGGGCCTTTGTTCTCATATTAGCCTATGGTTTTGAAAATTAAAAATAAAAGGCCTTCGGGAATATGTTTTTTGCTCTTGTGTAGACTTATGGGCTTGTCAGAATAAGAAATAATGAATGTATACCAATTCCACGATTGCCTTTATTTGTGAAAGGAGCCAAGTCATCCCTTTTAGAGCTTAGGGCATTGTCACAAGGTAAAAGGAAGTTCTGCTGCTGAGTTCTGTGCATTTTTCTGGAATTTGCTGGAACTGGAGTGAAGTCTTTGGATTAGATTTGGTGCTTTACAGTCACAATATCCTTGATTGACCCCTTCTGTTCACAGTGCTTGAATTTCCTTTTCAAAGCAATTGACTCTCAAATTCTGCCCTCTACCTGGTTTTAGAGCTGCAACTGTCTCTCGGGCATTCATTAAGAAGCTGCTGGTTTCATTTTTTCCACAGTCTTCCTCTCCATCATAGCTAAGAATTTCATGCATGCAGGATAGTATGCTCCCAACACCTCTTTGCCTTCCATGTTATTGTGCTGTTCTCACTTCTAAGTTACCACAGGTGGATTCTAGATGCAAAAAGGAATATTACAAACACTTGAAAATGTTCTGTTTTCTTTTTTTGTAAACACTTTTCCATGTCTAGAAAATTTGATTCTCAGAATGGAGTTTTGTCTATACTGAAATAAAGTACTTCTGAAAATAAGAAAAAATATTCTTGAAAGTATGTTTCCCCAAGTCATGAGAGCTACTGAAAATGGAAAAGCTCAGTCAGCAAAAACTTAAGAATTGTAAGTGCAATAATAAAGGAAACACTAACAGAACATAATAAAAGGAAAACTCTTTAAAAATAGTTTTTCTCTTTAATTGAAATGTATTGTTTATTCATATTGACAACACACCAAAGGGCATTAATTGAAAAAGGACATATTTAAACTAATCACATGAAGTAATTGTTTGTATGTTTCTCCATGAAATTGTAGATATTTTTGCTAAGAAACATTTTTATACCCTAAGTGAAGAAAACTTAATTTGACAGATTTGTGGAAGAAAAATTGTTTGGGACTTTGAATACAACAATCTTTGTCTAACCTCTGGTTCAGAACATCTTTAAACTGTAGGCTGCTGGAAGCTGAGATGAGACATTGGGGAGGTGTAGCTTTTGTATTCATGCCCTGTATATCTTGTAAAGGTCATGTATTTAGGTTAACAAAGTTTTATTTGGGCAGTACAACTGTATTTATTCTATTAAGAATTATCCTTTACATATATGTGTATGCATGTATGTAAAACCTGCTTCCAATAAAATATTTTGTGATGCAAATCAATATCAACAATCATCTCCCACAATTTATGCTCCCTCCATTCCTGTCATGGTCTTTGTCCAAAACTCAGTCTCCTATGCTATAAACTATGTGATGCATGATAAGACTTGCACTTCTCTCTTTAAGTATCTCCAGCTCCTTGGCACTAAAGCCATCTTCATATCACACTAATTTGAAATCTTTTAGACAACTCTTCATGCTTCCCTGCTGTTTCAGCTTCCCCTTCTCCAGTTTCTGTGTCTTCTCCTCATTCTTCAAAGTCCTGTACTTTCCTGGCTTCGGTCTGTCTTTCATCAGTAGGCGTTTGGATTCCATCTCTTTCAACACTCATTTCCACAACTGTCTCCACTCCATATGGTGATCTGCTCCTAGAATTACTTTTGAGCCCATCTACATTATTCAGTTACTTACATCTGCCAAATGGCTGCCTACTATCTTTGACCAAATTTTGCAGTAAATTTCTGCTATCTTTTGAGGAGAGAAAGATAGTGAAATGGAGCTGATACAAGGTATGTATCTCAATCTTACACAGTGTAAATTACTTTTCAGTCAGTGCACAACCTTGGCTTCTTCTGGGCCATGACTATGACTTAAAATGGGTCTCTCTTGCTCTCGAGCCTGACACAACTTTGACAACAAAAGTGGAGTTCATGTTGGCTTCAAGAAGAGTGATGAATGTCAAGCTGTATCCGAGGAGCAACACGTGCCATTTCCTCAAAAAGAGGCATGGATTATGCTTGGCTTTACCATCAGTCCATCCAGCTTGTACCTGTCCTCTGCTCTTGTTCGAAAATCAGAAGAAGCTGGGTCACTCTTGAAAATGTCAATTTAAACACATTTTTGTTCCTTTTTCAAAAAGGATTTAAACACATATAACAGTTTCTGTGATGATTAGTAAATATGCATCTCCCCATCTGCTCTGAAGGAATCGTTGGCATGGCATTTTCTGTGCACTTTGCCGCACAAACCCACAGGAGCAGCTGAAAGCTGCAAATCTTGGCTCTGCTAAGCAATCCACTGGAATCCATGCAGAGTTGTGGAATGCTTTTTTTTAGCTTCTTACCTTTGGTGGAAGGTAAGAAGCCTTAAGTTCTACTGTTGACCTGGGCCACCATCCACTTCTATTTACTGTATTATTCAACTTTATTTTATCTTGTGCTCTGTTGCTCAGACAAAAGATTGCCACTTCTTTAAGATTCCCATTGAAGTTTTGGTACTTTCTGGCTCTGCTTATATGAATAAATTAAATTCCTTAGACCAGGACTTATCTCTGTACTCTTAAAAATAGAGTAGCTACATGCTAGGTGACTGCTGGAAATGGTTCTTGGAAAATTTAACACCTGTACCATTCCTGTTTAACAGTGTCGAAGCAAGTCTAGCCAAGAGAAAAGTAGCATTTCTCAGCCTGGTTTCCTAAAGACAATAGGCTTATGCAGTCAAGCCGTCTGTCTGTCTGTTGAGTTACCTATTCCTCACCCAGCAGTTTTTGAACCCTAAGAGTGATTTCAAATAAGTCTGAAAGATAAGTAAATCTCAAAGAGAATGACGCTCCTAGAAGTTTTGAGAAAATTAACAGAGGGGAAGACCAAGTAAGAGCTCTCACTGAAGATGAGCTCAGCTGCTTTACTGTCTATTTAAGAATAACTCTGTGGCCAATCAGTGCAAATGTAGCTGCTAACAAGCTACAGCTCATGCTGTTTCTCTCCCAGTGGAGGTTTCAAAGGGAGACAGAAGGAGCTGTAATTATTATAATGAGGTAAGCAGCAGGGAGAAAGATTGGGATAAAGGTTACAAATCTACTGGAAACCATGCTTTTGCAGCTCTGCTGCTCCTGGGGCAAATTGTCTTTCTGCTTTTTAGGTTCTTTTCTTTCATAAGAAATGGATTATTTCTGTGGCTTGCTTCTATCACAGTTTCTCTTACAATTTTAGGTGTCAAGTTTCTACGTGTCAGTATCTATTTTGCTTATCAGAGTTTTCATGCAGACATTTCCATTCTGACTGATAGCTCTAATATATCCACTGCTACAAATAGAGAAAGCATTCTTTTGATACCATGGCATAATAATCAGTGCGATCCTGGACTGCATGCAGCTGCTGTCATGATTCTAAGCTGTAAACAAATGACACTGTTTCTTGAGGACACAAGATAGTGTCTTAAGCTATTTTTATTTATTGCTTTAAAGTGAATCTTTAAGAAACATCAAGAAGTTTTGCAAAGCGGACACACTGCAGATAATGCAATAAATGAATGAAAATGCAAATAACTGAAATAAAGAGGGAGTTCAATCCAGTTTATAAAGGAGCAAGAAAAACTAATGGTTTTAAGTTCATTCAGTAGGAAATTGCCTCAAACTAGAGACAAACGCAGAGAGGAGAGAAATACAAAAAGTATTTGTGGAGCAAATATTGCAGAATATAAAAAAGAATTGCTGCAATGTACTAATAATGTTGTTATTAGCAATTATTAATAGTTACAATAATGTAGCAGCAAGGAGTCCTTGCCAGGAGTGGGACCTAAGGTTTTACGTCGTGTTGAATTATAGGGAATGAAGTCTCTTGCTGTCTCAAACCCTTTCAGTGATTTCAGCTGAAGGTAAAAATACAACAGGTGTTCTCAGGGTTTGCTAGGTAAAAAAACCCAGCAAACCCCAGCATTCACTTAATAATGTGCAAGACAAATGCCAGAGTGCTTGTTTATTCTGCAGCGCTGCCTCCTGCAGCCACCACCCCTGGCAACTGTGAAACTACAGAGCTGGGCTGCCTTTATTGGTTTGATATTTTAAGTCATCTGTGTATTAATTTTATGATGGAGGATAAAGATAATTGCAGAGGGCAAGAGTGATTTTGAGAGCATGCAGGGCTACTTATTTACTGTTTCTTCTCTACATGCAGAAGAAATCATACAGTCATTCCCTTTGGCTTAGAACAAGGGAAAATGACTGTCAAAGGCACAAGTATTTTCAAGTATTGTCTGCCTTCAGCTATAGAAAGGGTGACTGGAGTCTTAGGATACATTTTTTTTAAATTGTTTTAGGTGCTTTCAGAAGCTTTCAGAGAGGCCAAGGAACTTACACCTTTTTCAAGATTAGTTTAAAATCTTAGGTATCTGTCTAGAAAGCAATGTACAGCTTTGAGTCATGATAGTTATACCTGCTATATCTCTTAGTTTGATTTGAGTGCATTTCTGTAGGTAATTTATAGCACTATGGCAAAAAGCTAGGCTAAGCCACAAAATTTCCACTTTTAGATATTATGTTCTGCATTGGTTGTAATTAGCAACCTCATTTTCAGAAATACAGAACCATGAAGTCCTAGACAATTTTAGCTGTCAGAAAGGCTGCTAGGAGTCACAGTTACAGTGGGAGCATGTTGTGGTCACTGCCATTCATTGCCCAACTGGATCCTGGAGAGAAAGCAAAAGCTTGACTGTGTAGTCACGTACTGCTGAGCAGAGGTTCAGCTTAGGAGCTGTTCAATAAATGGCTGAAAAGCAAACTGTTTTTATAAAGAGGATTTAAACACATATAACAGTTTCTGTGATGATTAGTAAATATGCATCTCCCCATCTGCTCTGAAGGAATCGTTGGCATGGCATTTTCTGTGCACTTTGCCGCACAAACCCACAGGAGCAGCTGAAAGCTGCAAATCTTGGCTCTGCTAAGCAATCCACTGGAATCCATGCAGAGTTGTGGAATGCTTTTTTTTAGCTACCCCAGGCAGCTTGGCCTGGTGTATTGATAGCAGGTGGAAAAATCATTTCTCTTTTCCCATCTCTGAACATGAAAGCCTTGTTCAAGAGGGGAAAAAAAAAAAGTGGCCTCACACTTTTATTTTAAAAGCTTGCATTTAAAAGATCTTCAACAAGGATAACAAGGACAACAACAAGGACAACACAGACTGGGGTTCCTAGACTATGTGTCAAAATATAGCAAGCTGTGGCCGAAAATATTGGGCCGCTAGGATTTCTGTCTCTGTTCAGCAAGGGCAATCTTTCCACCCACACAATGAAATTTTGTATATTTTTAACAACTTTGCAGCTGCTGTCGTCATGAATATCTGTTAGTTGCCGTTCAGAGTCAGATTTGCTGATAACCATATTCGAAGAGGAGGGGCAGTGTTAGACTCATGAGGAGCCTAAGGAGAAAGAAAGGCATGGGCCTCTCCCTCCTTTCACCCACACACTGAATGATTTGGATTTCTTCGTAACTTAACCCAGCGGGACGCAACCGTGTACTTGGGCTTGGGGCTCAGACAGGCTGCTTTTTTTCTAACACCTGCTCTGCCCAAGAAGATGCTTCTCTTTTCGTTATCAGTAGGCAGTGAGATTAGTATGGCATGACAGCTGGATTTATTTATTGGGAGTTTATGACCCACATTTTGATTTGAAACACAAACAAAATCTCAGCCCAAACTATTGATTTTGCCTGATTTCGACTCAGATTTTATGGACTAGCTTGGCTTTGTTGAACGGTTTATTAAACTATCAAGCCCCGTGTGCGGAGGTCTGAGCTTGTAAGCCCACGCCTTTGAAAGGAACGAGTGAACACAAGGAATGTGATGTGTATCTTTCTTAAAGCCTTACAGAATGTTGTAGGTAATCTGTAATGTGTGCTTAACTATTAATGAGATGAGAGTCTTCCATATATAGAAAAATAGAGGAATTTTGGCTGAGAGGTACAGCAGGTAAACCAACAACACAATAAAGCAAGTTGTGCCAGTTTTCAAGTTGTGAATTCATGCAGTAGAATCCTTAGAATAAATTAACAGATAATAATTAAGAGAGTCCTACCAAATCTGTTTGCTGCCTTGTGTAAAAA
The DNA here is from genome assembly GCF_964188355.1 of Buteo buteo. Taxonomy (NCBI): domain Eukaryota; kingdom Metazoa; phylum Chordata; class Aves; order Accipitriformes; family Accipitridae; genus Buteo; species Buteo buteo. The sequence continues at coordinate 33,558,292 of NC_134176.1, read as the reverse complement.
ACATACATGATGGCAATCCAGCTATGAATCATGGCATTCTATTCAAGCAGTACATTTTCTATTCTAGATGATGAATTAAGATATTGTCTCTGTTCTAAAACCGGATCACTGTGTCAGCTTTGCCTTTGTCATCATGCGGCTCAGCTGTAGCTCTCGTGTGTTCAAGCATTTCTCTGTAGGACGCAGTTGGAGTCGAGGATCACGTTGACAGAAACATATGCGGAACCGTCAGCCATTAAATCTCTCAGTCAGAATTTTCTGGCAGACACAGATGAAAGTTGTAGCAGGCTCTCTGCATTCTTCATGGAAACACACTTCCAGTTTCATGTGGGGCTAAGAGCAGTGAGTGACACACTACAGACTGCAAGAAAAAGTACTTGGATTTAAAATACTTTTCTAGACTTATACTGTTATTAACCCATTTTTTTAGTAGTGGCCATTTATATTTAGGGAACTAAACCCCTGCATTTAAATGCTCAATAGGAAACTCTCCTGCACGCAAAATACTGATTCATGTGCTAGTTAAAGCTTCCTTAAAGCTTTATGCTTACGCTTGCATGTCTCTATGGTATTTCTGAGAGTCCTAAGGGCTAGACTTCTCTTGCCGACCCTGAAAAATCATTAAGTATCACCATGACATAGTGATTTTGCTTTAAAAATGGACATTGCATGCTTGCCTCCCACTTACATGGCTGAAATACATTTATGGTGAGATCCTGGCCTTATTTGGTTTGGTAGGGTGCTTTTTGCCATTGATGGCAACAGAATGATATTTGATCAGGTTATGTTTATATGACACAGCGTAGCTCTGTCAGCTAACTGAACGCTAGCTGGGTAGCAAACGAACTCTGCTTCTTTGTGGGATAAACCACAGTATCTCTGAATAGTTGTGTATTATGTGATGTAAAAATACAAATTTTGCAGAAATACAGGTGTTCAGTCAGATTAGGAAGCTGGGTGGTTATTAACAATACACAAGACCAAGTACGGAATGGTACTCTGTTGAAAACTCAAGGATGGGCTGTGAATCAGGAAGGCAGAGTATCCTTCAGAACTGTTCAGCAGGAAGACTGTTTGGATTCATATTGCTGTTCAGGTTTTGTGAGATGCTGCAGAAGGAGGTGACTATGTGTGTACTGGTCTCTTTGCTCTTATTGTTCTGTAAATGTAAAAAGCCAAGCAGGGATGTTTCTGAGGTAGCAGCAGCTGAGCAGGACTGGTGCAAATTTCACTATGACATTGTTGACCATACTAAGGCAATTCTGGTATTGACTTTAAATGGAGCAAGAAGAGGCTGGTAAACAGATGCTCTGATTAATGAATGATAACCGTTCTCAGACTGATAGGGTGATAGCAAAATAATATATTGAAGTGGAAGGGCTTGTTCGTTTGTAAATCAGAAAGGAGAATTCAGCTCTTGCTGGACATTTGTCACTGGGTAGCCTGGTGGTAATGCCAGTTACAAAGCAGAGCAGATAATGCGTTTTTCTTGCTCTGTAGAATATTTAAATGGCTTCCTTTTGTGATGGGTGGCAGTGTTCAGAACTGGACACCCGTCATATAAATAAACCAGTATGTACTGAGGCAACTGTTTGAAGGAAAATGATTTTTTGTGTGGGGCAACTCGCTGTACTACAGACAACAGGTGGTTTTTATCTTCAGGCTTTTCCCCTCTCTTTTTTAGGGTATCTTTAAAGACTTCTACACGGTCTCCAAACCAGCTATTCAAAGAGGAATAACTTTTAACAGAGTGCCACGTCAGTCATATCAAAACAAAGAGAAGCAAAAGAGGGCTCCAAGCCAACCAGTTGCTACTGCAGTTGGTCCAGCAACTGGATGTTAAGTAAAGAGAAGTTAAAAACAGGGCTGGGCTCAACTTTCTGTGAACATGTTCAACCTTGTTTTCATGCTAAAATTGCTTGTTCCAGTGCAGATTGACATTAAGATGTGATAATCCAGACCTAGCTTTAAAATAATAGTAATTATGTGTTTTACATGTTTACACTGTAAGTGTGTTTAGATATACTTACTCTGCTTTGCATTCAATGTAGAGTTAGACTGCTGTGGGGCTATAGATATATGCAGGTATTTTGCATGTATCATTTAATTTATACACTTTTTAGATGGGTGAATATAAATAGATGTACACTGACTCTGTAACTTTTTAAAAGTTTCCAATATTCCGAAAGTGCTGAAACTCAACTGAATTCAGTGGAGTAGATTTTCCTCTATCTCAGTTCAGAGTGCATGCTTATTTTTCTCTCACAGAAGTCAAATGAAATCTTTGATTTCAACAGGGTAAGGGTATATGCCTATGGCTCTGATTCAGAAAAGTACATAGTTAAAACTGTCCCTTTTCATCAACACCCGTCTTTAAATACCACCGATGCCAGTGTTGCTTTATCTGGGCCAGTGTCTGGTCCACTGTTTCTAGCTGAGCAAGAAAAGGAATATAGGTCACTAGACTGTAATAACTCATGATGGGTGATTCTCCCGAGGTCTGATGGTTCTGTACACAATATCAGCATCATGGGGCCTGTCCCTTTAGAATCTAAATGTTCTGTGAATTTACTAAAACACAGTCACAACTGCACAGAAAGCTGCCGTATTTCCATTCCATTTTTGAAATACTAAGTCTGAGAGCTAAATTTGAGCTTTATTCCTTCATCCTCTGAGCTTTAATAACAGGCATTCAGGTTTCTTTTATGCATGTGATACAATACAGGTTTTCATTGAATTGAGTAGAGTTACGGTGAAAAGGAGTATCTAGAGCAAGACCTGAGACAAGGCAAGCGCCCAGATGAGATAAAGTATGAAAAAAATATCAACACTTTTACAAATGATCTGATTCCATGCGGCCAAGAGTGTAATAACATCATGGAATGTCATAGTAGCAAGCTCGCTCCTAGCTTCTAGCTTTAGTAGGCCACTAATACAAAAAAATCAGCCCCTCCTTACATAATTCAGTCACTCCATACCAGCTGCCATATAGGAAGAATCCAGGGTTACAAAAAAATTCCTGTAAAGTAGAGAAAAAAGAATCTAACTCCTAGAAAAATCTTAATCTAAACTGGTTGTCACATTGCTCAGAATCCAAAGCTCATTTTTGCGTATTGCGCTAAAATGAGCTGCCAGCACCAGTGATACAGTGACTTTCAGATGCATGCTAGGCTGATGATTGGAAAATAGCTAAGACCCTGGTCATGAATTTAGCTATGTGTGGATGGATGGCCCCCTAAGCTTGTAGTACGCAGCTCCATGCACACTGTGCCATTAAAGGGTTTGTAAGTCAGGAACAAATATTAGCTTTAAAAATTCACTTACTGATGGTAAAGGCATTACCCATTTGGATTAAAACCCAAATGTTTTTTCTTATGACAGGGATGTGGAATACATTTTTGCTTGGTTTCAAAGCAGGTTTTTCTGTATGTTGCTAACCATTGATTCTCTGAACACTGAATGTCAAATTCATTAGCATGGGCCAATCCACTGGAAACGGGTGAGGAGGAGGAAATATGCTCTCCCTAATAGAATTAGTAACTGCACAGTGGTTTGCAACATGAGCTCAGAATACATGATGCTGCTATTTGGTCTAATCTTTTGGGACATGGCAAGTTCCAGGGTATTGATCATTTCAGATTAAATTTAGCTTTTAAATTTGAATTGGTCCCTCCAGCTCTACTGTCAGATTAATAGCAGCAATAAGAAAGATCGCTTCCCTTCTTAGGTAAGAAACATTCAGGCAGGGCTTTAGCCCATCCCCCAAACACAGCACTGTTACTTTCACAACATTAACTGCATGATGACTGTGGGTAAAATGATATTTGAAGTACTATGGGGTTTAGGCTGGCCGTTTCCATTTGATTTTGCAAATCAAATCTACATAGCTGGGATCAAACTTGTTGGCTGATTGGATTAAAAGATGAGACATTTGGATGAGGGAAATAGATTATGCACACTCTCAGATCTGAAAAATGTCTAACTGTTCAATTCTAGCCGTATTCAAGTATGCCCGAGAGCAGGATTTGGCCCACAATCGCAAGCTTTTAGTATTGTTACCGTACTTTCTATGCATGACTTTCTAGAAAGTCACATACCTAGAGGTAAAAACACTGCCTGTGGCAACCAGGAGCTTAGGAAGAGGGGTGTGTGACTGGCCAAACCGGGGGCCCAGCGCCCGTGTGGTGTGACGTACAGCCTGGCATCTGGGGCAGGGAGGGCGGCGATGGCGCGTGGCAAGGCAGCAGCGGCAGGCGCTCTGCTGCGTGCTGCCCTCCCCGAGCCTTGCCTTCGGTTGAAGGAACCTCAGCAGATCGACTCTTTCAGCTGATGCGCAGAGCAGAAGGGATTCCTTCTGCTGCTTGCCGAGTTCTCAGTACACCCTATTCTGACCAGACACTGACACAGAGTTTTGATATTTAATCCATACGGAGAGATTGCCAAGTTTTGCTGCTCGTTAGTACAAACTATCAACAGGGAAACAATCTGTCTATCAGATGCCTCCTTAGGTGAAGCTAACTGAGACACAGCACTTGTAAATGATATAGTGGCGTAGGTGTTTGCCACTAAAATGGGTAAGTGACTTAGAAATGGCACTCAGTCTATAAGTAAATAAAATAGCAAAATAGTTATGGAGGTGGGCATTATTCCAAGGAACACATGCCGCTGACTGAGAACACGGTAACTATGGCATGCAGAGAGTAAAGTATAATAAATCTCCCTCTCTGCTTCTGTCCCAGCTCCCTCTTTCCCATCTGTAAACACAACCCCATATCCCACCCCCCAACCTCCTTCACCGTCCCACAAACAACATATTTTCATCTAAGGTGGCAGTGCTTCCGCAGCCTCCCTCCCTTGGCATCTATGGTAGTAAGACAACATGGTCACTTCACTGGCATGCTACAAAGCCAGTACTTTACACACCCCAGAGGGAAGGAAATTGGATCAGGAGGATATTTATAGATTATTCTGATGGAATTTCTGATTGCTTTGGAAAACAGCAACTAGGAATTAAACATGAAACAGTTGTACCCTTCCTCCTCTCTTGAAAAAGATCTACACTACAAAAAGAGACATTCAAAATTGTGGACTGTCAGAATGAAAGTTGCCTGCACATTTTTAATTCTGTTCCTCTGTACTTACGCATTACGAAAGGAGAATTCATTCTGAGCTGTTCCCATGGCCTGTTCCTACAAAGGTTGTCAGACTAGATGATCAAGATGGGCCCTTCTAGTTTTGTAACCTATGGAGTTCTGATCTAAACCGACATGATCACACACCATTTTCCCCTCAGCCATGCTTACCTCCGTGCACCAGGTAGATCTGTACTGTGGCTGAATTAGTTTGCTGTCTCTGGGATAACTGTTCCGTTTGTTGGAGAATTTGTGAGATATATAGGGTGGAATGGGTAAGCTTAAAAAAAATTTAAAAAAAGGACAGTCACTCTAGGGAACTAGATTCTATCCTTGACTCTGTCGCATAGTTTCTGTGCAGTGTAAATTTAGACTGGGTTTCCACATGCAATTATTAATTTCTGAAGATGTAAGTTGAGATGCTGAGCACTTTATTGGAAATGTTGAGCATTTAAAGCTGCAATTAAAAGCAAAACCTGTGTTTTGTACACAGATGATAGCACAGAATAGTAAATTCTTTGCAGAAGTGCTTGAAATTGGGAATCCAAAACAGTGCAGAATTCTGATATTTATGTATCTGGCAATAAGAATGCCAGCTCACCACAGTGGTACAAAGATAAGCTCAATCATGTTTGTGAAGAGCTACAAGTGCTGGACAAATAGAAGAATTACATGAGAAGGCAAATAACTGTGTGTTCAGAAGATAGACTGATTGATGTGCCATAAATAAGACAGTTCCATACATCCATTCATGAAGATAAAGCAAAATAGGAAATAGCTGTTCATTCCTCTACTGCACAAAATGAGAAATGCTTCTATAGAAAATAGATCTAATTTATGAAAGAATATTTTAAAGTATATGAAAATGAGTGTGTATGATTTCCATACACATTTTAATGATGTATAAGGCTAAATAAAGGCTCAAGTTTTCAGCTTATTTAAACTGTCAGCTGCTTTCAGATAACTTAGACTGAGATCTTGTCTTATCACTCAAATGCCAGAAAACACTCTTCACTGTGCGTTAAAATCAGTAATAGCAAAGTACCACCAGAATAAATTAAAAGGGGTTAATGAGCATTATACAAAGTAACATGAAGCACTTTATTCTCAAGCTGACTTTTGGGTCTATAAATTGTATTACTTGGTCTGTCATCTGGGGAATGCCGATCAGAAATGCTTTTAAGGTAACACACCTAGAATTTTAGAGTTATATAATTGCCTACCCACTATGAGCATTTCCCTCGATAGTTAAGTAGCTTTTTTGAACTCTGCAGTGTCATGTCAGACCCCGTGGCACAGGCAGGTGTGAAACGTTCCAGGGAAATGACTGCAGTCTTACAGCACATGGGCACGTGTTGTGATGCTGGAATACACGGTTTTGCATCAGCCATACTACTGATGAATAAAAGGGAAAACTACAGCTGGTTAAATAAACCCTGAAACTGGAGTGGTGAGGGATACTTGTGGGAAGGTTTAACCTGTTCAATTTTTAAACAGTTCTGATTTGCAAACAGAAGCTCTTGTGGCCAGCAACTGTAAGGTCTATGGTGTTTTCAAAGGTAGTAGAAGAAGACTAGGCTGAAACCTCTAGTCATTGCTACAGGTAATAGCTCAAAAGGGTGCACACATACCCCTTGCACAGAAATATTTTCTAATCCCTGTATCAGATTCATGAATTCTAGTGCAAGGACTAAAGCGTAGTTCTCTGGCAAGTAAAGTCACTTGTAACAATGGCTCAACAGTCAGTTTAGTAAAGAAATAAAAAATTTGATTGGTTAGCAAACCTAGATTCTCTGTTTATTGTGGGCATCTTCTGAGATGGCAGGAAGAATCTGATTCTTCCTACGCTGAAAGAATGCTGCTGTTAAGCTATAGCTGTGTTTTTCAAACTGCAAGAGTCACCAAAGAAGGATTTTGGAAGATGCATCTGATTTACCAGTTTACTACACTAACATCAATTTGACAGGTGTGATGCATCAACACAGTATTATGAGCTTAAGATAAATTATAGTATTCTTTTTCATCAAGCAGCAAACTGCAGTGGCATATTGCACAAAGCTCAGTGTGTTCAGTCACTAGACATTTGTGCCTGCTGCCTAAAATAGAATGTCTTTCTGTGATGGGTTAATCCCTCTTTGGCTCTGATCCTGGGTAGATTACTAGTTATAGCTTGCTATGAAAGACTGCTGTGTAAGGCAAGTATTTCACTTAAGTCACTTACCACATTCTCTGGACAATGGAAGTTTCTTGTGCATCTGCTAGCAGTATGGGGAATAATTTCATTGTCTTTGCTAAAGTTTCCAATGTATATTTTAATAATTGTTTTTATTATATATGAGAATGATCTTAATCCTGGTACATTTTGAATACTAGGAAAGAAATCAGTCTTTGATTTTGCCTAGGAGTTCTAATCAGTGTGTGTTCATAATTAGAGCACAAAATGTGTTTGGTCATTCTCTATCACTTGTTTTTTTAAATTCTGGGACTCTAAACTTTATGACAAGACTGCAGTTATCACTGCAGTCTACTTTACACTCACCTGAAGGTCAATAAGTATTAGAACTTGGTAAAGGAAACAGAATATTCCTCAAACATTTCCCTGTAAGAAAAATGAGTTTATTTCAGCTGAGTTTATGTCCCCATTTGAAGGAGCTTTTCATTGACATTCAATTAATTGAATTTTCCTGAAATGAATGTGTATAGAAGCCAAGTTATAAACTTTAGAAAGTTTACACTTGTCTGTCCCTTAGATTTAGTGCCAAATAAGGATACATTTAAAGTGTTTGATTTTTAAGATGTGCTAAACACTGATATTTATCAAACCAGGTCATTTTGAAATGCTCTAGCTTGGAGTCCAAATCACTATCCTCATGTGCAGGTCAGCAAAATTTTGTTGATTACAAGTGCTTAAGCTGTCAGAGCTTGACACTTGGTCAGAGAATGGAAATGGCATTGTGCAACAACCATGAGTAGCCGGTGGTCCCAGATATTGTGAGAGCTTCATGGGGAAATGTTGAGATATTAGAACAATTAGACATTGCTCAACAGAAATGAAAATGTCACCCCAAAGGTCTTGAGCTACTACGAATAAAGGTAATTCTCAAGGAAATTAATTTGTTAACATTTGTGAACAAAAAGGAGAAAAGCCTGTGAAAGAAATCCACTATTACCTGCAACAATATGGAAAACTAAAAGGAGTGGGAAGTGTGTTTTTTGGTTGTGGGGTTTTTTTGGTTGTTTTTTTTTTTTTTAATTGTACCCTAATGTCATTGTTATATTCTCTTATTTTCCATTCTATTGCATGTTGGGTTTTAGCACAAAATATGGATGGACTGATTTAGAATATTTGTCAAAAATACATAAATATAATAAGAGCCCAAATCCATCTATAAATCTGAGTCGGCTGGTCAATGTGTGTCTTTTGTACATATATCCAAGGTTGCTGTGCCAGAAGAATATTCAAGCCAGACAAAGGTGAGCTTTGACCCTGAAGGTATGTGATCCTGCTTACGCAGATTAGACTGCACGAGTAAGTCCTGCTGAAAGATGGGGTGTAAAGACTGCAGGACTTTCAGACTGAACAGGCTCATATGGAAGCAGCTCAGACTTTGGGTATGGTATGAATTGTTAAAATAATGCTCAAACTTTATTCCCTTATCCTTGGGGATAAGGAAGTGGGAGATACTTTACGTGGATGATTAACTGTAGCGTACAGATCCTTTTCATGAGAACCCCAGGCCCCTTTTAGACATCAGAAAAGGGGTTATAAAGCAAGGTAGTCTGCAAAAGTTTGTATCAACAATTATTCTGTGGAAGACACAAACAAAAAATATCAATGAAATCAGGTAAATCAGAGATTTTTTTTGGAATATTGAGCAAAAGGATTAAAGTTCAGTTTCTCAGAGAAGAGGAGGGTCAGTATCAGGGCCACAGTAGTGAATGCTGACATCAGAGTTTTCAAGGTCGACTAGAGTGGTTGTACTAGAGATATCTGCCAAAATCAACAATGCCATATCACACCTGTCAGAAGCTACAACATAATTGCCCTGGAGTGAGTCATGTTAACATCCATGTACTCAGCAAACTGAGCAATTATAAACAGGTCTCTGCTCTCCCTGCTAGTCATTACAGTTATTTGTTTGATTTGTTGCTTTGCCTCAATTCTAGTTAATGTGACTTATGAGCACTTCGTGCATACTGGAAAGACAAAGGAGAGAAGTGACTCTGCTGAGGGTCTGGGCAGTTGTCCAAAAAACCTAACTCCATAGTGACAGACAAAATTGGGTCTGACTTACAGGAAAGACTGCAGGATTATGGGGAGGGATGCTGCTAGCTGGCATAGAAACAACAACAGTGAAATTAAACAAAAAAATAAGATTGTAAAGGAACCAAACTTTACCTTCTCTAGGGCATGATAGTCAATGCTCTATAACAGTTTAAGACATTGCTGACTGTGCTGATACATTTACATGACTGAAAAGCTGACTTTCAGTAGTTTCATTTTGCAACACGCACTGCTACAGGAATTAGAAAAATACATATTAACCTCAATATATTGAATGGGAAATGAGGCAAAATATGTTCTTAGGAACTTGGTTACCTTGAAGTTCATCCAATGTCCAGGTGATGACTTAGATTTTCTGAATAGCAGATGTTCAGAAATTGGGAGACAGAAGCTGGCCAAGAAAGCTGCCTCAGTAGCAGTGCAGGTTATAAATTCAGCATGGACAATCTGTTCTGCAAAACAGAGCTAAAGTGATTTAAAAGGTTCGTCAAGGTCACTGAAGAATACTATACAGGAGTGCTCCAAAGCACCAGCTGTCAGGACTGTCAAGTCTTGCTAATGAACCGTGGAATCTGTAGAAAATAATACTAATGCTAATTGAAGCCTGAATAGCTTGAAAGTCCAGTAGGTGGTAGCTATTGATTTATTTCCCATGATATCAGCTACACAGCATGGGGCAATGCCTGTCTGCCTATAGTAGTAGCTAATCCATTGCTGATGCCATTCTTACAAATATCTAGCAGGTTTGAAGCCCTCTTCATGAGTTGGGGAGTTTGGTTCATGCTTCTCAGGTGATGGATTACTTTTTGCTTTTCTAATAAATCCTGAACAGTGGCTTAGCTTCAAAGAAAGCATACAAAGTGCCCGAAGTCGAAGAAGAGTTTGCTAGTTAGGGCTTTGTCTGGGGGCTGGCGTGGGTCTGAGTAATCTTGGTTAGAATTTAATTAATCTCTTTCACAACCTGACTGCTTGCTTTGGGGGAAAATAAGGCCTTTTTATAAGAGAAAATGCTGTCTGACAATGTATTTTATAAGGAGCCTAACACTAGTTGTGTCTTAGATATGTGAAGGGATGCCTACAGAATCAAGTTCCCCCCTGAGGACAAAGGAGAAATGTATACATTCTGGACCTTTGGGGAATTTGGATCCGAGATAAGTGCTAATCTTCCTGTCCCTATGAAGACTGAGGATTTTTAATGTAGAATTTGAACGCGGAACACAGGCTGAATTTAAGCATGGAAAAGTAGGTTTTCTACAGGCTGAGCACCTCAGAAATTGGGCCGCAGCTGAATTGGGGGCTTCAAGAAATGCAGTTTTGAACTTAAGAGCTAAATTTCCCTTAAGTTTCTAATTATGCACTCACAGACATGTCTGCATGGGAGAACAACTCAGAACTCAGCATAGCTCTGGACCCGGACATGGTCTAAGTGCAGACCTGTGGCACTGAGTTTGACTGAACTAACGAGCCCTACATCTTGACTCAGGAATCTCTGCACTGCATGGTGTATATCCCCTAGCCCCCCTTTTGAATTCAGACCCATTTTAAAATTAGGACTTAAGTGCTACTGGGAACAATATCCATGTCCAAACAGCCTGGCTCTCAAGGGGTTATGTGAAACACATAGCAAGCACGCTCAATTTCAATGCAGCTTTTAGACTGTGGGTCCAGAACATTCAGAAAACTTTTATAGAACACCAGTCTGGGCCTTGATAGTCCTTAAGTGCAGATGTCCAGGCAGTTTGTTCCTCACTTTGTTTTGTTGTTCCTTTACTTGATTTTTATTACTTTATTTTAGAAATTAAGTAAATAGGGATCACAACTCGCAAATGGTATTTGTGTGGGTATGTAAAAGATCTATAGCAAGGCACTTTGAGTTTTAGGAATGTGGGTCTATCTCTACCACCCAAATGGTACAGATCCTCAGAGTCACTTATTAAGTTATTACAACTGAAACACATGCTTCTCATGTCACCAGACAGACCTCCCTTTGCTACTTGTCTCTGATTGTACTGTACCACCATAGCAAATAAACTCATTTAGTGACAAGTTACAACTTTCCAGATTTATGCTGTGTTGGAATATTCCCCACGGGATCTTTTGGTGCATATTTTCCTATTTAGCCTCTGTCATGGTTTAACCCCAGCCAGCAACTAAGCACCACACAGCTGCTTGCTCACTTCCCCCAGGGCGGGATGGGGGAGAGAATCGGAATCGTAAAAGTGAGAAAACTCATGGTTTGAGATAAAGATAAAGATAAGGTTTAATAGGTAAAGCAAAAGCCACCACACAAGCAAAGCAAAACAAGGAATCCATTCACCAATTCCTGTGGGCAGGCAGGTGTTCAGCCATCTCCAGGAAAGCAGGGCTCCATCATGTGTAACGGTCACTTGGGAAGACAAATGCCATCCCCCCCCTTCCTTCTTCTTCCCCCAGCTTTATATACTGAACATGACGTCCTATGGTCTGGAATACCCCTCGGGTCAGTTGGGGCCAGCTGTCCCGGCTGTGTCCCCTCCCAACTCCTTGTGCCCCCCCAGCCTGCTCGCTGGTGGGGTGGGGTGAGGAGCAGAAAAGGCCTCGGCTCTGGGTAAGCACTGCTCAGCAGGAACGAAAACATCCCTGTGTTATCAACACTGTTTTCAGCACAAATCCACAACATAGCCCCATACTAGCTACTGTGAAGAAAATTAACTCTGTCCCAGCCAAAACCAGCACAGTTCCTAAGTAAAACTCTGGGTTTTGAATTGCTATTACTTTCAACCAGCAAGCAATTAAATACAACATACTGTCTGTTGAGTGTCCCAGCTGCATTTATGCTCTTAAGGTTTTATTTCACACTATGAAGACTGTAAGGTCTGTTTGCCAAACAAATCTTGAATTTGAGAGTGGAGTTGTTTTAACTGAGCTATGCAGTTTATGCTTTCCCAATGTCAGGGCAAAACTTTACTAATGTGTCAATAACAAACTTAGAATTGTTTTTATATTATTCTGACACTGAGAGTAGTAGTTATGAGCTGTTGCTTACAGATATGTAACAGATATGTCTCACTGGCATATGCCTGATCCTGAGCAAAATAAAAATGAAGAAGAAATGGTTCAAGTCTCAAGGAATTTAGGATTTAAATAGGGCAGTTCAAAATGCACTGAATAATCCAGGTGTGACTAGTGTAAGATCTTGTGTCCTTCCATATTCACATCCATATTTTCAAGCTAACATGAAGCAAGTTACCATTCTTTGATACAAATAAGATGATGAAAATTATTTTTCTCTGAAAGATATTGCTATTAGTACCTCTTTTAGACCACCCGCAGAGCTTTATTTTTTACAATGTATGACTGCAAAGAATACAATGAAAGTTGGCTTTGATTCAATTAACTTTTTAGAATTAGATCAAAGCTAATTAGCTCAATTATCATCTGAACTTTTAATATTTAATTTCCTTAACTCTCTGGAGAAATACCTTCCTTTCAGCCACCAGAAATCCTAAGGTGGCCATTGGAACTGATTTCACTTCTAACATTCAGCCACCATTATTGGCTCTTCTCCCAGAAGTGTGTCATTTGTGGCAAGCAGTTCATAACACTGTTAAGACAGTTGCTGCAAAGTCTAGCTTTCTGGTCAAGTAAGAATGCTGCAGGAACTGGAGATCTGTGTGGCTGAGGAGTCTGGATATACAGGTTAAAAATAGCTGATACATCAAATGGGTCAGTTTTCATGTGGGACTTTTATGGTGAAGAGTCTGAATCTGTTAATGTCTGTTGAAGCATACATTTATAGGAAAATAACCATTTGGAAGCTTGGTCCAAATCATCACAGTCCCTATTGCAGAAGTGGAACATGCACAGAAACTATCTAGTGACTAGTGAACCAGGAATGCTCACAAATTACTTTATTCTTTTAAAAATTATTACATGATTACAGATTTTGATTCAAAATGCCTTTAAGTGTTTAATGAGGGGTCAGGTACTATATGTGTTACATGCACTATATAAAAAGTGCAGGTCTCAAAACTGCTTGAAAGTGAATGGTAACCCATGACAAAAAAAAAAAAAATCAATATGAGAACACAGTCTTGCTCATAAAATAGTAATTTTAGCATGAAAAATTTCTTTCATGATGTTCTACAGCCTTGGCTGTCTTTACTGTTTTCAATGTTTTGATAGAATGCATATATTGTATAAATGCAGTGCTCTAAAAAAATTTAATTTTGCTTCCTTTTCTATTAAAAAATAAACAAATGTAATCAAGTGGTTTTGAGAAAATGTGGCTTGCAAATACAGGGATATTTATTTCCCACTTCAGAGTTTTTAAAAATGTGATAGAAAATAATGGGTGCTTAAAAAAATGATAAAATGTTTGTAGTTCTTAATAATGCTCATTATATATGCATGAAGAATAAAGAAAAAATGTAAGAACAACAGAGTGAACATTGTTTTGTTTTTCTATAGGTGAAATAAACATTGATGAAGAAAATTAAAGGTAAGAAAAGAAGTCTGTCTAGCTATACCTCTCCATTTTGCTGATCATGTGTTCTGACCACAGCTTAAAAAAAAATCATTAAAATACATCATTAATTTATAGCAAATGCTTCATTCACGCTGGCTTAGGTGGAATTTAAGCACAAACTTAAGTCTTTTATTAAATCTGAATGTGATAACTCATGCTTAAAACAAAGCAGGTGTTTAATCAGGATTAATCAGTGGATGTTTATGAGGGCAGCAGCTACTGGTACCTCACCCTATGTGTCAGCCCTGACTAAAATTTTTGTATTTGTTTTAGTGTGTTCTATAAGACCAGTTCATTTTAGGAATATAATATCAGTTAAATCTTCACAATGGGAAGCAAATGTACTTGATCTTTCAGATATCAAGATCCTCAAAGACTATTTGGCCATACCTAAGCAGGGAAGAAATCCTGTTAAATTGTTGAAGCAAAATCTGAAATTATGCCTATGTGACCTCTTTTTCTCACTATTTTGAAATAAGTTTAATGACTCATTGGATAGCACAGTGGCAGTTCTACCCTACTTCTTGTAGAAGAAAAACACTACAAACATAAGAGGATTATATTATCATTAGGATTCCTTCTGCATTAATAAGCTTAAGAGGAACCTGAATTACAATAGAAGATAAGTTACAGTAGAATATTCTGCACTGTACCTTGAGTCTAGTTTGGGATCCCTCCCCGCAGCCAATTTAGATGATGTGGTTTAGAAGACTCCCTTTTGTCATTAAAGCTGATTAGGCAAGGCTCTATTTAGACAAATTTAATACTGTTACTAATGAATGAAGATCATAATATCTGGCATGCAGCTGCTGCTAAGAATATCTTATTCAGTTAGTATTTATACTCTCCTTAAATTCTACTGCTACCAAGTGTTGTGTATGAGTGTATTTTTGCAAAAGTAACTATTTATAGTGATAGTAGATACTAGGGCAAGAAAGTAGTAGTCAGTTCGTCAATCTGCTTTGCAATAGCTGTTGAAAGTCACTCACTTATTCACGAACGGAGCTCTGCAGTTCATATTAGTCTGAAGCATGTCTCTCAAGAAGGGTATGTAAGCATTAATGGCTTTCCACAGTTCCTTCCTGGTGAAAGAAAGTTCAGAACTGATATACATCTAGCCTGCATGGATGAACGTGGAAGGGTTTTTGTGGATAAACAGATGTCCTGTCTTATGTGGGATTTTAAGTTTGATCATTCTAGGGAAATGGACAAGAAATATTAACTTGTCAGACAAGCAGTTTCCCTCCATAGGCAAAAAATGCTGGAACCAATCCCTGAATCTCTTATTTTCACTTGAGCAGAAGAGTCTCAAGAGCTGCAGTGTTATTTAGAGTATTTTGAAACTGCTTACCTGAAAAAAACACTGGAGGTGCCACTTCTCATTTACAACATTTTGAAATTTGCCAAACACCATAACTGGACATCTGAGCAGAAGAGAAAAAAATCTCAGAGCTCTTTAACACACCAGCAGAAACATGCTTTCTTTCACAAAAATGTGGCAGACATAAAATGACTTGCCTAGTACTTAGGAATTTGCCACTCAAATATTTGGATAAAGAAATACTTAAACATTTCAGTAGGCTACAAATATGTGTTAAAGCATTACCATTTTAATGAATAATGAATTACTAATACTTTATCAATGACTTAAAGATCATACCACAGTCATTACAGGGCAAGTCTTTGCTTTACTGCATGTAATGTGTGAATGAAATAAACATACAGTTTTTAAGATACTTTCATTCAGATTCTTAGTCGCTTTTCTAGATATCAATATATTGCATTTCATGGAAGTATTGTATACCTCAAAATTATAGATGGATGAACTCAGGGTGGGGGGAAAGAGGGCAGTATTTTCAAAAGTAGTGGCCAAATGTGGTCTTCTATATCAACAGTTACCCTCCTAAACAAAAATGTATTTGGTGTTTAGATTTTGTTTTATATTAAAAGTAAAATTTCCCAAATTATCTCTTGGCTCAACACCCTGTATTTCATTTTTAGGTACAATTAACTGAGGAGCATATGTATTATTGAATTGCAATGAGACTTTAACTTCCATGTAACTTTTAAAATGTAAATTACATTTCAAAAATACATAATGTCTTTTGGAAATTTTACCCATAGGTGTAATAATTTGAAAATATCACCCCAGGTTACTTTTTCAGGACTCTTAGCACCACAACAACAGAACTTAACTATCAGCTATTTTCATTCTCAGTAACATGTTCCTAGCTTTATATGAAAAGTCACTGCACAGAGGATGCAGGTTACTATTACTGTCTTTTACAGGGTAATACATACTCTAACTTCTCCCTGTTCATAAAATCAATAATTGTAAAATTCTTACCACCAGTTTGAACAGCAACAAACTCTTAAGTGACTGCAGCAAACAACTGAATAGATCCTGCTAACTCCTACTCTAAAAGCCTTTAAAGATTAGAATAGTAAAGAACACAATAGGATAGTTAGTATACTCATTAGAACCGATGTGTCCAAAAACCTAAAATTTTTAAATGTTTGTCTAGATAGTAACGAACAGATGCTCCTCAAAGACGGAATTATGTTGGTTGTCACATCAGGCACAATGTTACTGCAGCCTATTCTAAAAGGAAAAAAAAAAAAAGGAGCCAGTCCCTCTTATTGCTTAGATTTATCAGCTCTTCATTTAATGAACACAATACTGATGCATTAGGTCTGAATTGGGTGAGTTACAGTTATTCCTTGTGTTGTAGGAGAAAAAAATGTCTGTCAGCATCATTAGGCATGAAATTTTGTCTCAAGACTGTGAATCATTCAGTGTTTTGTTGCCTGACCTTGCTTTTCTGCCTGTTTGCATGTCTGAAACTCTGTGTTGATCTTAGGGGGCTATTTCAGCTGAAGTGAGCTTGCTAGGCTCCCCGTTGAGCAAGGCTGTTAGGCAAGACAGCTGCATGACATTTGGTTTAATTTGTTGACACTAAAAATCCCTGAGTTCAGCTCTGATGGAAGACAGATCATGTAATGCCCCAGTGAAGGACTTGGAGCATTCTTAGTGTAAAGGCTTCAGACCAGAGAACAGTGCACTAATACTAAATTAGCAAGAGGTCAGAGAGCTTTGATAGTCCTTGTGTTAATGGAAATTTGAATTTTAGCTGTGGCTTAACACTTTTTTACATGCCCTGTAAGCATCTGAATGCTTAAATTTTAAGGTTTTATTTCATCATTCAAAACCGAGATTTCAGTAAGTTGCACATCCAAAAAAAGTGTTTATCATGCCTGTCTGCCCAAAAGGGATTGAACAATCCTCGGATTTATTTTTGCATTGCTAGCTGTTATAGAAGCAATAAAGAAATTAGAGCAGTACTTACTAGACATGAATATAATATTTCTGTCAGCATTTTCTTATTTAGAAAAGAGTAAATAAAGCTTATGATTTCTGGAATTTTTTTCATTATTAGGGATTCCTAACAATCACCCTCTTCTTTCAGTTCAGGGATGAATTCCTCAATCTCTGTTAAAAGACATGTATAGTTTCCAACAAAAGTTTTCTGCTTTCTGAGTGTCCTGTAACAGAAGGGAATTTGAGGAGGAGCTAAGAGGAATTAAAAACCCACACTTTTACAGAGTGGATTAGAAACATGCATGCTAACCTGCAGACACTTGTGAAGAATGAGAACATCAGTGCATTATTTCATGACTTTTACTGTTAGAGTGTTGTCTTAAATATACTGTTTCAAGGGTTTATTTATTTTTTTTCAGTTGCATAATTTTTCATCAGCTTCTTGTTGGTCCATATAAAAAAAAATAATAAAAATATTGTGTGTCCCAGATTCGCCAATCCTCAAGGTGACTGTGCTCTCGCAGCCATGTTTGGTAGAGAAGAGATCCTTGAAAACCTCCCACCTTCTGTCCGTGCTCGGGCAGCTGCCCTGATGCAATCAGCCAGGAAAGAGCTCACATGCAGAGGAGAGAGCTGCAGGCTCTGCCCCGGCGTGGTGTCGGCTGAGGCTGGCTGCTCAGACACCAATGTGTGCCCCCACCTCCGGTGGCCGAGGAAGGGTAGAAGAGACCAAATTCAAAATACGAAGAAATAGGGGTGAAAAAACTAAACAAGCCTTCCTCTTACTCCCCTCCAAAAAACGGAAGGCAACGATGAAAAGTAATTAAAATAATAAAGAAAAAGGAAAGACCTGAAGGGAGGAAACTGCCTGGGAAAAATAGGATTTAGTCTAGTTCTGAATGGCTTTGATGTCAAGAGCTTGGAGAAAACATGGCGCAGGAGCGGAAGCCCAATTCCATGGTCAGAATTCATGTCAAACTGCTAGTGTTCCTAAATGTTTTCCTGAGGAATCACGGGGTCTGAATTACATCTGCACTGGGCTTCTACATGTGGATTATTGGATGATTGCCCTCGAAAGCCCTGCCTGGCTTGTTAGCTGACTGGGAAATGCTCAGACATTATACATAGACCATCACCGCAACTTTCTAACATAGGATCTGAAGGAAATGAGAAGAATGACACAGTGTTCAATGTCCCATATTTCTTCTGTTAATTTGCCTGTGTGCTTTTTTAATCCAGGTAAATAAATCCAGGAGGCAACTAAGAGTTACTCATAGCTACTCATTTTATGAAGAAGCGCTGTCTTTGTTGTGAACCTGTCACCTGCTTGTTTCATTTATTTTTCCTTAATACTTTTAGGGTGATATGCTCATTAAAATGAAATCCACTGAACATATGGAAGTACTTAATGACAAGTTTAAATAATACAGATTTTGTGAACCTTCGCTGCCTTTGCAGTATACAAAGTATAGAGGAGCAGAATATGCTTTGTCATAGGGCAGCAGTTGAAGGAGAAACAGAAATAGGATTGAATGATTTGAGTCACAACCAAAAGAGTTCCCACTAGCACCATTGTGTTGATTTGACAGCTATGATCTGAAAACAAACAACAAGTGATAACTTGGGTGATGCTCAAAATTGATAAGCTTTTCCCTAAAATGCTATTGTTGTCTTTGATACTAAAATATCACATAGGCCAGATGATCTGCTAACACCCTCTGCAGAATATGTGATCTGTAGTAATTTCTCACACAGACACTTAAATTGTAAATATTTTAAGACTGAGAAATGTATTTTGTTAACAAGCAAAAATGAGCTTGCCTGTCACTGCACAGGTAGTTGTGTGACATGGTGCAATGGTGACAAAAAGCGGATTATATCTGTGATCTGAAAGCAGCACAGAGAGTTTTGGAGTTGTGCTTTCATTAGGTGTGTGGTAGGAAAGGTATGTTAGAAAATGTACTTTACCCACTGCCTTGTCACAGATTTCCCCTGATCTCCAGGTTTCAAATCACCTCCTGGAGTGAAGTTTGTAATTCACTGGGCTTAAGTCACACACTTTGACATGAATTACACTGTTCACTGAACTGGAGTAACTTCATAAATAATCCTCATTCCCTAGGGAGTCCAGGCTATTCATCACTCCCGTCGATGTTCTCTCCCATGCAGATTAGCACACATGGAGTAAAAAAGGAGCTGCCACCCATAAACGAGGCTAGCTCTTTGTAAAAGGCAATAACAGTGCCATTTCTTATAATATGGACTGGAGAAGTCAAGCTGAATTATACATTACAGACATCTTACCCATTCTGCAGTGTCTGTGTTGAAGGCCATTATCTTCAGTCCTTTGGGAACTGCAAGGAACTAGAGACATGGAAGCTCAGAAGAAAGAAGAAGAAAAAAGAATTAAAACTTTTTTTGGCTAGAAGCAAATTTTAGTTTATTATTCAGCTCAGCTCCACTGTGTTCCACTTTCAAAGTTTCACTAGCTGTTCCACTTAAAAAGCAAATGAGAGCATGAAAAAGAAAGATTCCTTTAAAGTAATATTTCTTCAGGGAGACAGGTAAGGTCTCTGGACTTTTGGCTAACATTAGAGAAGCAGAATTTGCCAAAATAGGTTAGACAACTTCCGCTTAGCTTTTCTTCTATTTTTATCCATGAAACAAACTTAGTTCACCAAAGCATATAGCCATTCATGTTGACAAACCCTAGTTATGCCTAAACCAGGAGGCTACTTATTTTGGACTCATGTTTCAACATGAACTAAGTTAGGAACATAGTCCAGAGCGCACTCTGGAAGAGCCTACATGTACTTTTTTCTCCCATATATAGAGAGTTTAGGGACATTCACTTCCTTCCCTAGACACTTAAGGCAGGTGTCTGAGCTTTTTTCCCTCTTTCCAAGGGGCATTTATGATGTGTCATCGACAAGCAGCACTAACTCCCCATAATGCAGGCTCTAATATGACTCGACCCAGACTTTTAGCAGTCTGCACCATCAGCTCATGTACAGTGAACATCTACTTGCTGAAATGCCATCTGTGTGCTGGACTCCACTGTGACTGTACACACTTTAACAGGATAAGCGCTAGGAAAACACATAAGCTTTGTTGTGTTAGATACAAGTAATGTTTAAAGGCAAAATAACAGCTGAATATTAAACATGAGAATTCCAGACAGCTAAAAGAAGCAGAAATTATGTTTTTCCTCTTGTAATTAGGAATTTTTTAAAAAGTGTCATAGAGAATTTTTCTGTCCATTCAAAACACCATTTTTTTCAGTCTCAGAACAGGAAATTTCAGAAGACAGCTTTTTCAGATGAAAAACATGTATTTTTTTCTGTTGGTGAGTAAAGTCACATATTATTGTGTGTGTGAATATAATTGTGGCTGGCTTTTCTTGACTGCACTGTAATTGAAAAGGAAACATTTTGCAAGTAAACTAGAGCACTGGGTTTTCTGGTATGGACTAGAAAAGGAGTTTGCGGTTTGTGTGGCTTGCTTCTGATCCTTTCACATCTCTATATTTCTTTATGTTCAAAGAGCAACATTTCAAATGAAGAAATTGCCTCCTGTTCAGAACTTCTTTTTGCCTAGTAAATAATAGAAACACTTCTGGTCTTCTTTAAAAAAAAAAAAAAATTAATCTGTTTTGCACTAAACATTCAATAAATCAAATCTTTCCTGAAAATGCAGTCCCTTCTTTAGTAGGTAGTTTGCATGTAGGCACTTCTGGAAGAATATCTCAGAATTTCATTGATGGATCATTCCATCAAGCCAAGCTTCTTCCATCACGACAAAGTTTTTCATAACGTTGTAGGGAAAAAATTGTAAAAATTCTGTCATGTAAATGTTAGATACTTTAACTTTTAATTATGCACAAAATAAAACAACAACAATAAAAGCCTTAGCATAACTAACATTTACAACTGAACAGCCTGTATGAAGATAACTTTTGCCACTTCACACTCCAGTGAAAAAATACCTTGATAAAATGCTTCACTGGGAACAGATGCTAGCTGTTGGGATAAAATGCCTGTAGCAAGTTCAAGCAACTTAAATCTATCTATCTCATCTAAGCCTATGCCTGACAGCAAAAGTAGAAAGGCACTTATAGTCTTTCTGTTGCTTACAACAGCACAGGTAACATACGTTTTCTGATTAACTTTTGGTGTGGTAGAAGATGCTTCAAGCTGAGAACCTGCTAGGTATTGCAGGCAAGGGAAGGGGCATTTGAGGAAAAAAATCTAGTGAAATATGGCAAATTTATTGTCTCTGACAGAACTTACTATAGGGTCTGTCTGAACAACGAATTGAAGAAAAAAACATATTGGCATTTCCATCTCTTAAGACTTGTGTTCACATCTTGGATTTCTGTCACAAGTTAGAAGGATTAAGTAGCATCAGAAAAAAAGTGAACCTGGCAACAGCCAGTGCCTTACATAGGAACATACAGGATGTTACCTTGGGGAATAGAAGAAAACTTCTGCTTGACTAAAAACAATCTCCTAGTTTCCCCCCTCTTCCTTTTTTATGGAAAATAAACATTTAAGAAAAACAATACTAACAAATGCATTCTAAAAGCAGAACAGAGAACCACCTCAGTGTTGGAAATGAAAACTTGTCTTCCTATCATCTGTACCCTAGAAGTTTATGAAAGTTAGCAGAAATTAATCAAAAACAATCAGGAACAAATCAGAAACAAGCTCAGTCTTGCATCAGGTAAAAATGTCATGTTTATTGTCAGTTATTCAGTCTCCTCGATTCACTTGGATTCACCTCCATTTCGGTGCAGCAGCTGTAAATAAAATGCATCCAGCTCAGTTGTAGGCTGACTCTTTGAATCCTAGTTTGAATCTTTGTCAGTGTCTTCGAAACACCAGCTGTTATATTTCTTTAAAGGATTAATACATTTTGAACATGCCAGGAAAGAGACTATATAACATCTTGCCAGAGACCGTGACTGTAACTCTAGTCGGGGCAGTCATCCCTAAGAGCAGCCCACTCCTCAGGGAGCCAAACCTTCCACTCACAGACCTCTTACAGAAACTCACGGAGAATCGTACTCAATTCAATGTAATGGCTGAAAAGGGTTAAGGTATTTTGAACTGATCTAAACCACACCATGAATTTGTCCTCTGTATGAGTCTAGCAAAACTACATCTAAAATTGTGTGTTCAGCCCTGGGCCTTGTCAGGAGTATTCCACAATATCCTACAATACACAAGGGCAAAATTCCTTTGATGCAAACTTTGTCACCTGTTAAATACACCCTCAGTGTACATATCTAGGCAAACTCCTGACCTCTTGAAATTAAATTATCCTCTTCCAGTGCATCAGATTTAAAATGATTTTACAAATTGGGATAAGCTCAATTTATCCTAGTTTTCCAGATTAAATATTATTAAAATCCTCCCTTTTTTGAGTCACCTTTCTGAAGCTTTCCTGTCTCAATGTCCTTGAGAGTATTATCAACATTTGTTTAGCTTTGGGACATTAGGAAGCATTGAAGAATCACTATTTTAAAAAAAACAACTAAACAAAACCGAACCCTGTCATACTATGATATTTCCTGATTTATTTCTTTATTATTTGTTTTTAGTGTCAAATATTGCATTGGTGCATCTATGAATGGATTATTATGGAATAAAGTCCTCATCCAAAGATAATTTTTAACTGTATTCTGCTTTCAATGAAATCAATTGTTTTGGATTTTAATTCACAAATTTACGAAAATGATACTGTCTAATCTAATTCAAAATACCATTTCATTTTCAAATATAGTTTATTTTGTCATTATTTTGGCAACACTGAAATGAGTGCTATTTTTTCACTGACATAAAAAAAGAACACTAGGATTGCTTTCCACACACCTTTCGCAAACCATTTTTCAGTGCAAGTATCTTGTTTCAGGACGGGCGAAAGAATACTTGAAGCAGTTTGTAAAATTTCTGGACAAAACTGAAACAACTAACCAGAAGCCAGTTTAGGGAATGATATATTACATGCATGTATAGATACAGCCATCTTTTCTCACTACTCTTATGTTCAGAATTTTATTATAAAATGTAAAATCCTGAGGCAGTTGCCTAAGAGAAATGAACATCACTTCAAAATGGTAATCTAAATCATCCAGATTATCTAAAAGCAAATAAAACAATTCTTTACAGTGAGAGTCAATCTCCCTACCTAAGAGTGAATAGAAAAGTTTTGGGATAGAATACAGAAAAAGTACAGTTTATTTTTTTATCTTTCTTTTGGTGTGTCTTAACCCGGCAGGCAGCGAAACACCACACAGCAGTTCGCTCACTCCTCCCCCAGTGGGTTGGGGCAGAGAATCGGAAAAAAGGTAAAACTGGTGGGTTGTGATAAAGGCAGTTTCATAGGGCAGAAAAGGAAGGGAAAATAATAATAATAATGAGAAAAGAAGATACAAAACAAGTGATGTGCAATACAATTGCTCACCACCAGCTGACCGATGCCCAGCCAGTGCACAAGCAGTGGGCCACCATTCCCTGTCCCCCACCTCTGCAACTGCCCTCATCTTTTTTTGTTCAGCATGATGTCCCATGGTATGGAATACCCCTTTGGCCAGTTGGGGTCAGCTGCCCTGGCTGTGTCCCCTCCCAACTTCTTGTGCCCCTCCAGTCTTCTTGCTGACTGGGCATGAGAAGCTGAAAAATCCTTGACTTTAGTCTAAACACTACTGAGCAACAACTGAAAACATCAGTGTTATCAACATTCTTCTCATACTGAACTCAAAACACAGCACTGTACCAGCTACTAGGAAGACAATTAACTCTATCCCAGCTGAAACCAGGACATCTTTTTGCCTGGTTTTATTTGTTTATATAAAATGCCACATGGATCTTATTACACCAAGAGCAAACAATTTTTTTTAAAAGGGTTTTGAACAGATATTTCTTAAAACTTGATGTACTTTTAATTACTCCAGAGATCAGAAGCTATTAAAGAAACCCTTCCGTTTGGATGATATTTTGTGAAAGAAGAGTTGAAATGAAGTAGCATGGAAGAACCCTTATCAGTTACAACTCATACAGAAGTCTTCATTTCCTGCTGCTCTGAGATGTATTTTACCCCTGAGGTCAGGTGAAAGACACGTAACAAAGATGGTACATGTATCCTGTGTGGATTTATGGAAGGACTCTTCTCCTCTCTCTGATATTT
Organism: Buteo buteo; assembly: GCF_964188355.1. Lineage (NCBI taxonomy): Eukaryota > Metazoa > Chordata > Aves > Accipitriformes > Accipitridae > Buteo > Buteo buteo. Next base: position 33,533,861 of record NC_134176.1, on the reverse strand, counting down.
GGTTTCTGTTTTCCGTATTTGCTGATGATAGAGCATATTTTTTTCTTGAATGTTCATCAATATACATTACATAACCTCCTGAACCATAAAAGTATTTCACACCACATCCCAAAATTTTATATGATCCAAAAGCTTAAGTAATGACCCTAAAGTCAAGTCCTTGAAATTGATTTTTATTTGCTATTCTTTAAGTTTTTATATGAAAATAATAATTCCTTAAGGTATGGTTTTTTTAACAAAAGGGGGTTTCTTATAAAAGTAAAATTCACTGTCAAATAATGTAATCAGATAATTTTTAATTTAAATTATAAATTATAAAAACTTTCAAATATGTTAGGACTCACATACTAAATTCAAACCCTATGAAAATCTAAATTGTTTTAATGTTACCACAGGCTAACCATTTCTTTCTGAAGTGATTAATCTTTCTTAGCTGTTTTTAAACGGTTTTTCAAGCCAGGGCCATCATAGCTGCATTTAACTACACTGTATGATCTAGAAAAGCCTTTGGAAAGCCTTTGGAGTACAGCATAGATGACACACATCTGTACTCTTTCAGTAAACTTAAGGTTAAATATTTCTATCAATTAATTATTATATTCAAGCTAACAACAAGTAATTTGTCTTCAGTTTTTGCATAATTCAAAGCTTTTGCATGTTGGCAAACTCAGAGGGTCAAACAGAGAGATATGTTATTTAAAAAGCTTACTTAAACTGGAAAAAAAATCTATTAAATATTAGAGAGGGACATGCAGGGACACGTTTAATCACTGCATGACTTCCTCTGTGTGTGTGTGTAGGTATGTGCATATCCATATGCACAGGTACCCAGCCACACACACCATGTTAACATGGACTTTAATAAGTCTCATTTGTCAGCTTCTTCAGTTAACTTCCCAAACACTTTGGCCACACAATTTTTTTTTTTCTGCACCTCAGAAGATCCTCAGAAGATCCTCACTGTTTAGCTGTGATTGAAAGATTTTACATTTTTACAAAGTAATGTCAGAATAAGTAACTGATAATTTCAGAAAGAATAATTCCAGAGAGATGACCAAATGAACATACCAACTCTCCTTTATGCTAGAGTCATTATGGGCTCACAGATATGTTCTGAATGACTCCTAGTAAAATCATCTTAGGATGCTGCATTGTACAATGGACACCTGAAACAAGTAAGTTCTTTTTAATAGACAGAGCTATCTCCAGTTGGAAAGCAAATCCTTGCTGTTTAGAATATGTTTTCTAATCTTTTTTTGGAGAGTGTTTCAGGTTGATGTACTGAAAGATATCTTTGGATTTATTCAGAAATTCAATTTTCCTTATAGTTCTGGCTTAGGCTCTTTCCTATTGGACAGTTTGGGTTTGACTCCTTCTATCAAAGGAGATTTGATCAAAATCTCCACCAGTTGGTAGGACCAGGGTTTCTTCCCCTTCCAACTCAAAACCAGTCAATTTTTGTCTCTTCTCATTATACTGAAAAGTTAAACAAGTGAAAGAATGTATAGCTATTTTGTTTAGAAGTATGTTCTGCAAATTTGTGAGTTGGTCCCATTGTGTTAATGCAGACAGAAGCTATACATTAACAGAAAGAAATGCAGAAAGATTACATTTGCTTACTCTCACGTTAAGCATTGCCTTTTAAAGGAGGACAAATATGTTTTCTTTGGTGAACAAATAGGGTAAAGAAATCAAGAGATGTGTAATTGATTTTGTCCATTTACTTACATAATTTTTTTTACCCTTATTTTCCTTATTTATTTCTGATAATTTTGCAATTTAATCTAGTAAATGGTTTATAATCGGATTGAAATCTTTGTACCAGAGCTTTCTGTTCTATCTTTGCTGAGAGGTGAGGTAGTATCTTCTGTGTCTAAAACTGATAAAATGTCCATAAGAATAATATTACCTACATAAATGGATGTTAGTGGAATATAGGTTAGGAAGTTTCAGAAGCAAAATTATTTTTGTCTTCTCCTGCCACACCAATGAAAATGACATCACCAATGTTGTTAACTAGTTTTCTGCATAAAGAGTAAGATGTCTCAAACATCTGTTTAGTCATTGACTTCAGCCAAGCCGATTGCTTATGACTGTGAAGTCTTCACAGGTGGACTGTTGGGATTCTTCCTGTGCCTCATGCTTACCTTGGCACAGTGTTTCACCATCTTATTTCTCCCTCTGTCCTTTTGTCCTGGTTTCAGCTGGTATAGAGTTAATTGTCTTCCTAGTAGCTGGTACAGTGCTATGTTTTGAGTTCAGTATGAGAAGAATGTTGATAACACTGATGTTTTCAGTTGTTGCTCAGTAGTGTTTAGACTAAAGTCAAGGATTTTTCAGCTTCTCATGCCCAGCCAGCGAGAAAGCTGGAGGGGTACAAGAAGTTGGCACAGGACACAGCCAGGGCAGCTGACCCAAACTGGCCAATGGGGTATTCCATACCATGGGACATCATGCCCAGTATATAAACTGGGGGGACTTGGCCTGGGGGGGGAGTGCTGCTTGGGAACTAACTGGACATTGGTCAGCAAGTGGTGAGCAATTGCATTGTGCCATCACTTGTTTTGTATATTCCAAACCTTTTATTATTATTGTCATTTTATTATTGTTAGTACCATTATTATTAGTTTCTTCCTTTCTGTTCTATTAAACTGTTCGTATCCCAACCCACGAGTTTTACCTTTTTCCTTCTGATTCTCTCCCCCATCCCACTGGGTGGGGGGGAAGTAAGTGAGTGGTTGCCTGGTGCTTAGTTGCTGGCTGGGGTTAAACCATGACACCTTTAGATTCCCATTCTTTACTCCTTTGATATCCCTTTCTGCTACATCTGAGCCCCAGTTTTCAAGTTTTTCACTTTTAAACAAATCTATTTTCCTCATGTCAGTTTTTACCTTCTTATATAACCTTCCTTGCAGTGAAAAAATGATACAAGAATTGCCTTTTAAACATGAATGAAGCAGTATCAACCACTGTGCTGTCCAAAGCAGAGAAATGAATTGATTTGGTGAAATTAAATATTGATACTATGCTCTCAGGGCCAGCACAAAACTAGGCAATTTTGCAAATTTTGCAGGGCCCTCTGAGAGCTGGTGTGAAAAGATATTAAAGTACAAGTAGGACAAGTGGCTAAAAGAGAGGAGTCTGTAGCTACCACACCAGGATTGTAAGCTATGGGTTCTTGTGAACATTCTTGCACAGCTACACAGAATGTAAAATGGTAAAGAGCAGAGGGTCTTTTGCACCATCTTTACTCAGCCAGAAATACAGACAACTTGATTCCATTTGAGTGTGTGTAATCATACCTGCATGAAGCAAATGTGGAACTGCCTGGGAATTTCACTTGAAGGTGGTCCTCAACTTGAGTCAAACCAAAGGAGGTTCCCTTCATAAGCTGCATAAATAGCTAAAGGATACAAAATTCTGGGTCAATCATCAGTCAGAGAAAGTACTTCTGTAAACAGTTTTGTTTTCTATAAGGCTATAAGGCTGAATGTTAATTTTCATACTAGCAATATTTCTGTACTTCGAGTTCTGAAATAATAAAAAGCTAGAAAATACAAAAGGTTATTTTAAAGGTACTCTTCAATTTATCGGTTATGATTTAAGTTAGGCACTAGTTTTTATCTCAAAAAATGAAGACCCTCTTACCTTAGCAACTATTTTTTTAGATGAAAGAAATGTGGCCACATTCCCTATTATACATTTGAAGAACACTTAGGTCAGTTAAGTATACATCTCTACAGTACAGTAAAATTTCATCCACTCTGTGTGTGTGCACACACGCATGCACAGAAAAGGACAGGTCGTCAAGCTCTTACAGTCTAGACACTCTTATTTGTATTAGGAAGGGACACATTGAAAAGTAGGCCATAAGCTGATCATTCAAGGTCATAGATTTGGAACAGCCTTGGCAGTGGTGTGTCATGCTCAGCAAGACTGCTTTTCCTAACCTCTATTTTGTGTCAAATTCAGAAGCATGCTTTCTACTCAAACCATTGAAAATACCTTGTATTTATTTCCCAAACAGGACTGATGTAAAAAACAGCATTGCAATTCAAATCTGCCAGAAGGGTTCCTTTGCTTTCTTAAGAGAGTGTACTGAACCCACTTAATCAGCTCACTAATATAACATCAATGTTCACTTAGCACAATTTGAGAACAGAAAAGTTCTCTCCTATTCTTCTTCTTCTGTATTCTTACTTCCTTATACTTCTCTCTGTGAGCAAAACTCATTTGCATACTGGTATGAAAGAGACGATAAGTTACAACAATAGAAGAGAACGTAAGTTCATGTAACTTAATTTGGTTCTGTAATCTTAAACAAATGCACTCTGAAGCAAAGGCATCATCTTTTATAAATGTTTTTGATTTTGAATAAACTGTATTTTTCAGAAGCTTAAATTGCTGAATTAAAAATTGCCTCAAATCAAGATAATCCTAAAAAGAAAAAAACCCAAACAAACAAGAAGCTAAAGCTGTGAATATGTTTTAGATCTCATTTTCCTCCACTTAAATCTGTGAAATATCAAATTTCTGAACTTTATTTAAACCTCATTTAACTCTTCTTCAATAGTATTTTTATATTATCAGTTCTGTATTATCATTCTGTGTTAACTTTCTCTATTCTCTTCAAGCTGATCTCTGGCTTTTTATTACTAGCTATATTTATTCTTTTAAATATAAAAACGACTTCAACAAATGCATCATTTATGAAACTGGCTGTATGTATTGTTCATACTTCTAGTCAGCTACTACTTCTTGAGCCTTTTATTGTTATTTATTTTAAAATGGGTATTCTGATGACTTACGAGCATGTACTGAAGCATCATCTGTAGCTCAAATTGCAAAACAGTTTTTTGTTCTCTGTACTTTATAGTTCTTAAATCTTTCTCCTTCCCAGACTCTCAATATTTTTTTCATTTTTAAAAGCCTTCTGTTTATTGCTTCCACTAATCTTTAGATCTCTGCTTAACCTCATTGCCCACTATTGCCCTTTTCTACATTTAGATTTAACCAGCATGTCAGTTGCAGTCTCTCCAGAAGGTTTCTTCTGAGAAAAAAAAAGAAAAAAATTCCACATTTTTATGGTACTCGTGTTATCACAGTTTTCTTCAATTCTGTGTCCTGAAAAATCTGTACTTGTCCTGGTTTTATAGGAAATGTCAATAGAAGGGGAGAAAAGACAGGAAATAAAGATTTTTTGGTTTTGAAAAAAGTCCCCTTCTTTAAAATAAACTCATGAAAATCTTTGAGCATACATACCCCCTACATCCCTATCACTTCTGATACAGTCTGCAGAGAAAGGCAAGTCACAAATGGCAAATGGGTCTAAGCCTGACACGCAAAGACTGAAGTGCCTAAAAGAAGTCTCAGAGGAGTTAATAACGGTGTAACAGATCCATCTGAGAGAATAGAAGAAAATATAAATGAATCTTCAAGTTTTAGATGAGGACTAATTATGCCCATCTTCTGAGTGTTGTTTATTGCTAGAGTTAACAATTTTGGGTAGTGCTAAAATGTCATACTCTATGCAGTCTTCAATGCTTTCAGTAAACTCATCTTCTTTGCTTTTATTACCTACACTTAGGTACAGGTTTTCATTTTTGACATTGACTAAAAGCAAGCAGAAAGCCATTGTGGGGGTTTTGTTGACTTTTGAAACTTGAGCCTACAGCAAATATTGAAATCAGTGTTCTAGAGTTTCTCTTTGAATATTGTCCATACTAACATTAACTTGTGTGGCACATTTTTCAGATACACCAAAGCCTTTTTGAACTTGTCTTGACATTTTTCTAAGATATTACTGCTCTATCACCTAGTGGTGGCTCAAGCTTATCCACCTTCACTTCTGCAAAAGTGAACTTTATAGCCTTGAGTTGTAAACTCCTACTGCCCTGGTTTGATCATTTCTGTCACTTGGATCACAATGTATATTCTCAAAATTGTGACTTCCTTTCTTTAGCCATCTCCTTTACCTGACAAACCCATGTCCTTAATTAACCATCAGTAATTTACTCACTATTCATAGCCTGAATGTTTTCTAATTGCTACAAAGGAACAACATTTTGTATTAATGATTCTGGAAGAGGTGCTAGAATTTATTAGTCAAGATTCTCAGCTCTCTGGCTGTGGAAACTTCTCAAACAGCCAAATCAGTGTAGCTCAACTGAAGAAAAGAAGTGGAAATTTACATTTGGAACAGAGGACATGGGCCGGTTTGTTAGGAGCCAGAGCTAGTCCTCTTCCAAAATGCAGAAAGAGTATTATGAGCAGATGGTGCTATAGCTGCATTTGGGTAATAAAACATAGAGTTGCATAACCCATCTTTATTCTTATGCTTTTAACAACCATTTCCACTATGCTTGTGAACCATCCCACTTGAAAGTCTCCTGAGCCCCTGTATTTCATCAGTGATTTTCTGGCCTGCTTCCCTCAGCCTGCCTCATTTTTTAATTTGCTCGATACACTTACTGGAGTTCTTTCGTTAGACAATCAAAGAAAAAATCCTTCAGAGGGATTAGTAATAAGTCTTAAGGTTGTGTCAAGCAAGCTTATGGTAAAAGGATTTCTTAAACATACCACGTATTAGTGAAAGTGATTGGCTAAAAAGGTGTGCACTTTCTACCTGTTGCCTGCTTCTCCACTTCCTGCAAGTGCTCAAGCTGGTAAGCAGAGTTGTTTATCTGGCATCTACAGAGCAGGCGGATGAAGTTTTCAGATGCACAAATTCTTACTGATAGGTTCTAACACATCGCAAGGTACAAGGATATTAGAAATAGGAGAAAGAACACACCCCCCCCCCAGCGCCCCCCATCCTTCCCTATCACAGTGTATACTGTTAAAAATGTGAGAGTTGCAGCTAAGGAAGACTAGTGCTATTTTGGTATGCCTACTTTTGAGCAGCTTTATCCCACTGAAGTACTGTGGTCCTGCAGGTGCCATGGCAGTCCTTGTTCACATCTCCTGCACGCTTCTGAAAGGGAAGAATATGTGTTTACAACTGCCAGTCTCTCTGACTCAAGGAGGGGACGGATTGAAAGCAGCAGGTTTGTGATTGCTAGCAGCTTGAATAAACAAACTGTTTCTCTCTCTCCTCTCTCTTTTTACACTGCTGAGGAGAAACCATGAACATTTTCCAGCTGTGACAATTTGCTATTTTAAGACACAATGTCTGTTTTGCCTTCTTTATTCATCCAAGATGACTTTACGGACAATGGGGAGTTTAGAAGATTTAGAACACCTCACCTACTAAGTCAGATAAATACAAGCAACTAACAGGGGAGAAAAAAAAAAGTTTTATTTCTTATATAAAAAATGTTATATTTTGCTTTATTTGAATAATTGCCATTCAATTATTCAGCAAGGATTTTACCATTAGAAAGAAATTATGCTTTTAAAATATAGGGTAATAATGAAACTAAAGGCACATCCTCAACACATCTATAGATGTTCCTTCCCAGTGCTGCTGTATATGATGATCAGGTAAGACTGGGCCCCAATTCTGCTTATCCATGTGTAACCAGGACCTTGGGCTTCTGAGTCCCCCTTAAAACCTTTAAACTACTTAAAGCAGAACTTCAAAGGGGACACATAGCAACAGTCTACAAAGAACTGTGTGAAACTTGTAAGAAACAAAAGTAATTTCTACACATACCTGAAAAATGATCAAGTTGTGAATAAAGCTGGCCACATAGATGGGAAGAGGGTGGAAGAGGGAGAAGAACGAGGCTGAGACAACCTTTTTGTCATACAATTCATGACTTGGTGTAGATATAAAGCTAGATGAACAGGAGATGTGTAAGCAAAAACCACAGTCCTGGAAAGGGCCTTCACTCAGCTCTGTAAAAGGACCACAACAGTCCTTGTAGTATTATCTCTGCAGTTGCTAAAAGAATTTCTCTGGGTGGCTGGAGATGAACTGTACCAGCAACTGCAGCAGAAATTTCAGCAGCTTCCTGTGGTTATTCAAGGTCTGAACTGCATTTAACCAAAGTTTAATTTCATTGTCTGTGAAGGATTTCTTGCTTTCAGAAGAGGAGTTGTGTTACAATGAGGAAGAATTCTGAAAAAGAGGATTGACATTAGTTACATTCACTGTCATGATACTATGGTTGATTCTGGTAAGGATCCCAGTCCAAAGTAAATATGAGTTTGGATCTAGAGCCAGTTTAAAGTCACAGCCGCAGCTATGCCTGGTGAGAACAGCTGAACAATAGGAGATATCAATTAGGGGAAACATTTTTCTCTCTTGTGAGACTATAAATAAAAATTTGAATGTGGCCTTAAGGTCAAATGATATATTCATCACTAGTATATTATTGAGATCATTGAGAAATGTGTTACTTCAATTATTGAGAAATTGAAGGTTTTTGTGAGGGGATGGGGAGCATTTTTTAAAAGTCCTTAATGTACAGGCTGATGGGGATTGCTTCCTAGGTAGAAATAGTAGCTTTCATTCACAAAAGTAAATGCTGCCACTGCGGTATCTCAGGTGAAAATCTTTCTAGAATGCTTCAGTTCTGGTGAAAAGCCAGGAGTTTCTTGGCTTTTTGCTTTGAGTGCGGAAATGCTTCCACAGTTCTGTTACCCTGCAAGAGGCTTCGCTCAGACAAAATAACAGAAAATGTTAACTTACAAAACAGACTGTCACAGCTGCAGTTGTTTTTTAAAAACATGTCAGTGATGAACAACTTGATCTAATTCAGAAAGAGTCAAAGACTGCAGAAACATTTGGCTGCTACTAGTTTAAAATAGCACCACCATAAAACACCATGTACATGTTAGTCTTCTAAGCATATATTTCTTGTTGTTGACTCCATTGCACTGAAAATCAGCTTGAATCCTTTCTGTCGGTATCAAAATAGATGACACATCTCCCTATACTATGGAGGGTTTTTTTTGACTATACACTTGTAAATCTTAAATAGATATATTAGATCCAGGTAATGGCTATTTCAACTCATTTGCTATTTTTAGTATGCTTCATAGAGTATTCCTAACTACGCAGAAGCTAGCCGCATTGACTCTTGTGATACAGAACAGGCAAAAAGCAGCTAGGCGGTACCTAAGGATCTATCCCTATAAATCTAATTGCTTACATATCTGACTAGTTTTCCATGACTATCTCTCTTAAGCATAGTAAAATGTTGAAGACTGGTTATTTGCACCTATATGATACTAATTGCTACTCCTGCCTGAAAATTTCCGTAATAAACTCATAGTCCCCACACTTAGTGCTGCTGTTCTGAGCCTCATGAAAGTAAGAACTGAGATTAGAAAGAAGGATGCAGCTGAAGGCAGAAGTGCTCAGAAATGTGGTGCTTTGCAAGTGATTTGATGGCAAACTGCACACAGTTTTGCTTTGAGAACTAGGTTATTCAGAACACCCCAAGAAAAAATAATAGAACCATGAAAAGCTGCAAAATGAGGTAAAGCAAAGTGTAAAAAATTTACATATATCCTACTTTACCTCCAACGCACCTGATAACCCCCATCATGCTGAGAAAAACAGGAACAAATACATCCATAACAAATAAACAATCCCAGGTGTCAGCACTGATGATCTTCTCTAGTTACTTAAGGCATCCCAGTTATTCACAGTAACAGAGGCAATGGGGGAGGTCCAAAGCATCTCTGAGTACTGCCATGTCACAACTCTCCCGAGAATTTCAATTCTCTCATTAAGGCAATGTCATTACCATGACCTGCTCACAAGCTTGACTGAAATTTCTCTAACAATGCACAGCACTGCAGACAGGATCATGTTATCCAGGCCCACCTCAGCTTTTTCCAGGGCATTAGCTGAGAAAGGTAGATTTGAGGGCAAACAGAAATCTAAGAGAATGCCCAAAGAAAATGAAAGCTTATGAACTATACAGTAGTTATTGTTATACAACATTATGAGCTAATGAAAAAAAGAGCAGCAACAGAGGCTGCTAAAGGTGCAGCGCATCTCATCAGTCACTGCATTTGTACTTAAGGATCAGAACCAGCGCTGCAGTTAGTATGCTGGGCTTTCACATGCCCAGCGTACAAATCTCATGTTCCAGATAGCCTCTGGAGCTAATATGAGGCCATCCGTGGTTTTTTACTGATTAGTAAAGGGCATGAATTCTTCCATAGGGCAAAGCTAGTACGTTTACTCGGACTCCTACGTAAATTGTCCCAGGATCCTAATTTGACGTACTCCGGTGGAAAGTTATTAGGGTCAGAGGACTTAAGCTGTATTCTAACACATATTAGATTTAAATAATCCTGTCTCATCTCTTCTGGCTCCTATCCAGTTTATTTTAACAGGTTTTGCTGAGTGAGTTGCTTCGTAAGGTTTAACCAAGTTTTAACAGCATCTAGTGACATTTTACTAGCAAGGAGACAAACCCCACCAATCCAGGCTCCAAAGTGCATCAGTGTTCAATTTTTGTAAGATTTCACAGGAGACTGAATCTCCCAGAGAAAACTAAGGAAACATGGTTTGCTAGACTAAGTATCTCAGGCTTTCAAACTACACATATGTCTGGGCTGTTATAGCTTCCTATAGAAGCTAGAAATATATCTTGCATTTACTGTGCACCAGCTATCAATGGCGGCTAGTGCCAAGTGAGAAATTTGCAGAAAGCTTATTAAAAAAAACCCACCATGAGTACTGCAGTCCATGTTTTTCTTTGCATTTTTAGCAGCAATCTGACAGGATGTATCAGGGCTCCTTGCCTTGTCCTTGCAGCCTCCCCAGAAAATACGAGGGGAATGTTTTGCGTTTCTTTCTCTTCCCCTCCTTTCTCTCTCCATACACTGTCCAGCTATTTGAAAACACTGCATAAATCTAATGTGAGGGAAATGCCTCTATAAATTAATTAGATTAGAAGAAAATAAACTAGAAGAATGTATGAACAGACAGACCACATGAACATAATCTGTTTGAAATTATCAGCTTAATGAAATAAACTTCAGCCAGGTGTAAAAATACTGTCACTATACATTTAAATTGCAACTCTGGAAACACTTGATTCTATTTTTTCCCTTTATTTTTCACAAGTCTTCATTCTTGTGACAGTAGTCAGTTATAAGGCAATTTTTTTCCCCCTTGAAACTCATCGTAGGCCATTTCACTCGAATGAGCCTGCAAACCACTGAAAACCCTTGCTCAGAACTTAAGACAATGAAACAGGAACCTGAGCAGTGTTTCATAGGATTGGTCCTTGACATAGAAGATGGCCTCTGGGTTGGACACTGTATATTCTTATCACCTCCAGGTACTACAAATAGTTTTACTGAATGTTATTCCAGAGTCCATGGGGAACACCTGCACCCATTTGTTTCTTAATATGGTACTATATAGAAATAATAACCTTGGAAGAAGGTGAAATGTTTCTTTATTCCGATGGAAAATGGAATGCAAATGTACACAGTGCAACAGAATTTGTGTATCAGCAGAGAAGCTCCGGACCAAATAAGAGCTTTAAGAAATGACTGGGCACAGATTGGTGAAAGGCAAACCAGACTGGAGTAATGCATTTACAAGGAGCTGGGCTGGCTGCTAGGTCTGTTGGCATAACTCAACATCATAAAAAGAGGCCAGAGGAAGGCATATTTTGTGTTGAATTAAATACTTAAATACCTCTTCTACTAGTTGTGGCATTAGGTGGGAAACTAGCAAAATGCAAGCTGTTATCGTAAGCATTGAAAACTTAAACAATGGAGTTCTAGACTCAGCCATTGTGAATAACTCTTTATTTGTTCCACATAGCATGCAGTAAATCAAGTTTGAAGATATTCAGATCCATGTACATGTTAACCCCAGTGACTAGAATTCAACACCCTTCTTAAACTAGTAATTTGTCAGAAATATCTAACTTTACCACTGTTTTCAGTACATAAGCTGTTATCTTGACAGATCAAGATAAGAAATGCAAGACTGTTTTCTTGTAATACTTACATGGCCATTTATGTAAAGGAAAAAGGGAGATAAATTATATTACAAAGGGAAACCACCGAGTACAGACTTCTCAAGCAATGAGTCGATCCTTTAGACTGGGATATAATATCAAACTGCACTGGCACAACAGGGAATTCATGAGGTTATGCTTCATTGCATCTGTAAATAAATAGATATTTAAAAAATATGTTTAATGCTTTTAAAATATGATTCAGCAAAGAAAAAGAGCAGTGCGGTGAGATAAAAAGATGATTTATCCCATGGCCAGTGTGCTTCAAATTGACCAGAGAAAGTAATCTAATCAGACTTTATTAAACTGATTCTGCGGTACATCCTCGATGCCTGGAAGCATTGTCTGAGCTGGTCTGCAGTCTAATCCTACTTTAGGAGGCTTGCCAACTATTTAGCCTTTTCGAGGTAGAAACACAGACACATACAGTTTAGTTATTGCAAACTGTTTTAATAAGAAAAAATGTGAACTTTTGATGACACCTGACTTCTGAGAAAGGCTCCATTCGTGACAGCAGTATTTAAATAACTCTGAACAAGCACATGCATTTTATTCAGAGCAAGCTATATCAGATACTGTAGGCTCACAAACCAGCCTAAAGAGCTGCTGCCAGGTTATATAATCTTTGAGCACTCATCCAAGGCAGCCCTGAAGGCAAGCACAGAGGGGAGAATAGCTAAGGGGTTGGTTTTGCTTCAGCCATTTCCCCTATTGCGTGACAATTGCTGCCCCTTAAGCTGGCAGTATTGACGGTGGCAGTTTCAGACCCATATCAAAAAGGAAGCTCCATTTGTGTGACAGAGAGCTCCCCACAGATTGCCAAAAAAGCACACTCAAAAAATAAGGGCAGGCTGTTGTCAGTCCTTGCTTGCACATACAGATGTTTAAGTTTGCTCTCCTCATCCTTTGTTTGCCTGGTTAAATCTCAGTAAGTTCCCATGTCATAGAATCACGGAATCACAGAATGGTTTGGGTTGGAAGGGACCATAACAATCGTCTAGTTCCAACCCCCCTGCCATGGACAGGGACACCTCCCACTAGACCAGGTTGCTCAAAGCCCCATCCAACCTGGCCTGGAACACTGCCAGGGATGCGGCATCCACAGCCTCTCTGGGCAACCTGTTCCAGTGCCTCACCACCCTCATAGTAAAGAACTTCTTCCTAATATCTAATCTAAATCTACCCTCTTTCAGTTTAAAGCCATTACCCCTCATCCTATCACTACGTGCCCTTGTAAAAAGTCCCTCTCCAGCTTTCTTATATGCCTCCTTTAAATATTGAAAGGCCTCAGTAAGGTCTCCCTGGAGCCTTCTCTTCTCCAGGCTGAACAACCCCAACTCACTCAGCCTGTCCTCACAGGGGAGGTGCTCCAGCCCCTTGACCATTTTCATGGCCTCCTCCGGGCTCGCTCCAACAGGTCCATGCCCTTCTTATACTGGGGGCCACAGAGCTGAATGCAGTACTCCAAGTGGGGTCTCACGAAAGCAGAGTAGAGGGGGAGAATCACCTTGCTTGACCTCCTGGTCATGCTTCTTTTGATGCAGCCCAGGATACCGTTGGCTTTCTGGGCTGCAAGTGCACATTGCCAGATCATGCTGAGTTTCTCATCAACCAACACTCCCAAGTCCTTCTTCTCAGGGCTGCTCTGAATCCATTCTACACCCAGCCTGTATTTGTGCTTGGGATTGCCCCGACCCATGTGCAGGATGTTCTACTTAGCCCTGTTGAACTTCATGAGGTTTGCACAGGCCCACCTCTCAAGCCTGTCAAGATCCCTCTGGATGGCATCCCTTCCCTCCAGTGTGTTGACTGCACCACACATCTTGGTGTCATCGGCAAACTTTCTGAGGGTGCACTCAATGCCACTGTCCATGTTGCAGACAAAAATATTAAACAGTGCTGGTCCCAATACTGACCCCCGAGGAACACCACTCATCACTGGTTTCCACTTAGACATCAAGCTGTTGAGCCCAACTCTTTGACTGTGACCATCCAGCCAATTCCTTATCCACCAAGAGGTCCATCCGTCAGATCCATGTCTCTCCAATTTAGAGACAAGGATGTCATGCGGGACAGTGACAAATGCTTTGCACAAGTCCAGGTAGATGATGACCATTGCTCTTCCCTTATCCACCTGTAACCCTGTCGTAGAAGGCCACCAAATTTGCCAGGCATGTTTTGCCCTTAGTGAAGCCATGTTGGCTGTCACCAGTCACCTGCTTATTTTTTATGTGCCTTAGCATAGTTTCCAGGAGGATCTGCTCCATGATCTTGCCGGGCACAGAGGTGAGACCAACTGGCAGTCTCTGGCAGACTGTTTTGTGGTAAAAAGATAACATGGAGAGACTCCTTTTTTTTCACAGAGCTGAGGCAGTGCAAGGAAAGGAGTTTATTATGTTCAACAAAGACATGAAGTCATTACATTTCATGCACATTAATTCATTCCAGGAAGTACTGAATTTTCTCCGTGTACTGATTTTGGCTGGGATAGAGTTAATTTTCTTCATAGCCCCTGGTATGGTGCTATGTTTTGGATTTGTGACCAAAACAGTGTTGAGAGCACAACAGTGGTTTAGCTATTGCTGAACAGTGCTTACACAGCTTCAAAGCTTTCTGTTTCTCGTGCTCACCCTGCCAGCAGTTAGGGTGGGGATGTACAAGAAGCTGGAAAGGGACACAGCCAGGACAGCTGATCCCAACTGACCAAAGGAGTATCCAGTACTGTATGACATTGTGCTCAGTAATAAACAGTTGGGGAAAGAAGGAGGAAAGGAGGCACATTCAGAGCTATGGCATTTGTCTTTCCAAGTGACTGTTATGCATGATGAAGTCCTGCTATCTTGGAAATGGCTAAACATCTGACTGCCGGTGGGAAGTAGTGAAATAATTCCTTCCTTTGCTTTGCTCGTGTGTGCAGCTTTTGCTTTCTCTATTAAACTGTCTTTATCTCAACATGCAAGTTTTCGCACTTTTACCCTTCCAATTCTCCCCGCCATCCCACCGGGTTGAGTCAGTGAGCAGCTGTGTGGGGCTGAGCTGCCTGCTGCGGTTAACCTGCGACACTTGGGCACAGTATTTTTCACTATTTTACTGAGGATGGTGCAACTGTGCTCTGTGCTGTCTTCCCTGACAAAAGAATAATATAACAATTTTTAAGTTAAAAATCTGAGGAAAAGCCAACTTGCTGATCACACCCTTCAAGAAATCGCTCTCTCCTTTGTATTTTGCCTGCAGTAATGCCAATGTGCAATATTACAAGACCTACTTAATTAGTCAGTTCCATACTCTTTAATCTACCAACACACATTATTCTTCCTATAGTCTCCCTCAGTTTCGTGTTCTCTCACCCGCACTCTGCAAGACCATTCGTGCTTTTCTTTTGCGTTTCCAGCTTGATAAATGCTTCTGGAGAAAGTCTTGAATCTATCTATGTTTCTTCCTCTCTCTCCTGGTGAAGCAATACTACTTGTGTAATTCCTCTGATGTGTGTCCGTGTCTTAAATTGCTGACTCAGTCTTTTATCCTTCTTCTACATTCATCTTCTGTTTGTGCATGACCTTCTGCCCTTCAAGAAACAAGTTGGTCATTCTCGTAGAACTGCCAAAGTCTATCAGGACTCAAATATTTCATTCTCATTGTCTTCCTTTCTTGCCTCAATCAGGCAGGCCTTGTTAAATATGTGTATGTGGAAACATACAAGTCTTGAGTTTTCAGGGTACATATGATGTAGAATTCTATGGAAGGAAGGAAAATAACAAGTTTCTTTCATCAGATGGGTAATGCCTCACACAAGAGGTGCTAGCAGGTCTTCTGCATGTTGTTTATGAGTTTACCATGAGGTTTCTGGTAAGGCTGTACACCAGTGCACAAAGGCAGTGCATAAATAAAAAAATTGACAATATTCCCTAAAACTGGAGGGATTAGGATCAGCAGCAAAATGCGTGTTCATTGTTTTCCAGTGCCAGATTGAAGTATTGAGTTACAGAAAGGTCCTACATGATGACAGATGAAAAGCAAAGTAAGATGCAAAGTAGGATTAATTCTATAGCATTAACATCTGCAACTCAGGTACCTTGAATGGTAATAAAGGCTTTCTAGAAATATTTAGCTTTCCTGGCTTTTCTTCCCAATTACACTTCTCATTCTTTCTCTGCGATTTCACTTCATACCTGTTAGAAAGAGTTTCCAGAATTTTCCCTTTCCTTTTGTGATGGTGTCTTAAATGCTGGCATTCCCCTTATTCTGGCCTTCCTAAGACACACATCATATTCTCTCCACTTCTTGTCATATATATCCAAATAATCCACTTTTCTAGTACTATTACCATTCCATTTCCCATTCTACCTTACTCCACTAGCTTATTATTGTCCACTGCTCACCTGTCTTTTCATGTTGGAGGTTCCTTCTACATTCCCATTAGCTTTACAAAGATTCTCTTTTATCTAACTGGTTCTTTCTATTGCTCCAGGACTGCCCCCCACCCCCCCATCTTAGTATTGCCTTATATTAGTGAAATAAGTATAGCCTAGGGATAAATGGGGTTGGGATACTGTCCCTCACATAAACCATGTGAAAAGAGCATGTGCCTGTGTTCAGAGACGTGATGAGAATGGGAAGCCTACATTGAATCAGCTGACCTTAATGATTCCCATCTATCCTAGTCCTAGTGCTGGCAATACTTGTGGTGTTCCCAGAACAGTGCAGCACTATGGTTCCTCTCAGTCCTCTTGCTTAGGCACAAAATGGGTTCAAAACATTTTATGCTGGGGTTCCAGCAGTTGTAGTGCTCTCGAAGAAGAGTCATGGGCAGAAGTTAACAGAGGACAGGAGCACCAATGCATACTTCCTAGTAAATCTGTGCATGAAGAAATACCAGTTTTCACCTCTAAAATTCTTACTTGAATCTAATTCTGTTAAAAATAATCTGGCCAATGTCAATGGGCTTCCACCATGGTCAATGATGTCTATAATTTAATTTGTATTTATTTTGTTTTGGAGAACTTTGTGGAACTGTTTCACTCCATGTGCCTGCAAAACCTATGGATTAGAATAGCTTGATCCCGAATGAAGTGTAACTAGAGAAAAAAGGAAAATAAACAAAGAATTTCAAGTTCCCCAAATTTATAGTAATTATTGACTATTTTATAAGCCTTTAAAAAGTAAAGCATTAAAAGGTAGGTTTAGAACATTCTCAGTGATCGCTGGAGATTAGCTGTCAGGTTTTATCTGTTCTCTGGCCTGTCAAACTGCAGGCCACGCAAGCCTCATATTTCTAACCTGTTCCTTTAAAATTCCTAGGTTTTGTATGCTCAATGCTAACCCAATTATTTTATTTATTTATTTTACTTGTATGATGGCCTTACATTTGGAAGGCTGCCTGAGGAAAGATGCCTAAAGGAAAAGAGGGAACCCAGACAGCTATAAAAATATCTTGCATTCTTTTCACAGCATAATATTTATGGGCATGATGGCAGCCCTCCCGCCTTTTAACGCTGGAGCTCTATATGGTAGAGGAGACCACATCACTATTGCCCTGGTGTGATCTTTGGTGAGATGCAGACAGTGCCATGCTGTGATATTTACAGCATTGTGCCCTGTGTTTAGTGGCAGATCTGCTAACAAGGGCAAATCTATTCCTGGCCTTAGAGAGTGGAATTCTGCCTACTCACTCTTTCCTCTCTCTGCGTTGCCTTCCTCTTGTCATGTACGTTACATTTAGACCTTTGATGTTAAGTAGAGTCTAGCCAAAAAAGAACTTTGAGTGCTTTCAGATTTCTGAGTATGGGGTGGATTTGAATTCCCAGATTAGAAGTAACCCTTCTGATTTTAGTATTGGTTTGTGTCCAGAACCATATGGGACCTAATTTCTAGCTGTATTCACGTGCAGCCAAGAACTCACAGCCAATCTGAAGAAACCTGGGACAAGCTGACAGAAATAGTATTACAGGCAGAATAATAACAAAAGATTTACACCAAAGAGGATAGAAGCCTCACAAACTTTGATCTTACAAGTTTTTATAAGATTGCAGGAAAAACTGAACATTAATTCTACTTTTATCTATAGTAACCAATTTCATCTGCTAAAAATTAAGTGTACTTTCTAAACTAGCCATTCCTAATCCCTCTGATGAAGAGAAACAGAAGGAAAATTAAATCAGCATGTCTTAAACAACTAACTTTTTAAAGTGGAATGAATGGCTCACTGGAGGCTCCTTTCGCTCTCCATGAACTGCAGAAAATTACTTTAGCCCAGACATATGATGTTTAGATGTCTCAATGTTTTTATACAACACAATGTTCTCAGCCTTTGTGTAACTTTTATATGCAAAAAACAGAGCAGGGTACAGTTATGAACCCCACTTTCTAACTATCCCAAGGGCCATGTTTTTTGCATGTTTTTTTCTCTATCTGGAGAGGTTAAGGCAAAGATCAAGTTTAGACTGTTTTTTCACTGTTCCCTTAAAAAGTAGAGAAAATAAAAGGTTGCAAAATCTGTGAATAAATAGGGATTGGCTGACCAGTACTAATTCATAATGAAAATAACTTGTTAAACTATTTTCATAGCAGTGTTTATACAAAGACCAAAATAACCTCTTTTAAAAAAAATCAGTGCTTTAAGTCTTGGGATGTATGTAAACTAATTTACTGCTTTCTTTGTACAAATAGAAGAGAGAAATCTAAAGTAACAAGAAGAGATAAAAATAGAACCCATTCTTCTCACTCCTATAGCTGGGCTTTTACTATATTATCATTCTTCTCCCTCTCCAAATCAGTAAATTAACTGACACTAATCATCCTCAAAGCAGCCGTGCCTTTACTGCACGTGTAGCACTCACTAAAGGTGCATTTGGGCCTCCCCAGTCAAGAGGAAAGATTGATCCAACACAGCACTTCAAATGTTGGAAAGAGTTGGGCACCTTCTTTCCCAGCAGCTTCCCCAAAACACCAGCACAAAAAGCATTTCTAAAATGCCTGTAGTAGCAATCAGTATCCCCAGTAGAACTTCAGCACGTCTGAAGAAACCAAAGTGTATAACCAGTAGTTTGCATGGCAGTCAGCTTTTAGCTGTGAGGAACTTCAGTTAGTTACCACATTCCCACCTTCCATGAGGCATGAGGATACAATGCATTTGTGGCAGAGTAACGTGAGTGAGTGCTCTCTCCCTCTGCATTGCATGAATGGCTGAGCCCATCATCACTCACACAGGAGTGCATGCAGCTGGGAAAGCTGAGCCTGGACATTTCAGTCCTTGGAGGCATCATGGAATGAGAAATTCTTAACGTATGCAGTTCTTTTGAGGACTGGGAAACTTTTTCACCTGGGACATTTAAATACTAGGATGTGCAGTCTATGATCTGTTGTCAGAAGGTTTGCTAGTCAATTTTTGTGTCCAGTTTCTGATACAGAAATGGGAAAGCAAACATATGTATTTGTCAAAATCCTAAAAATATCAATAGCATCCATGTAATATTAAACATCTGCATAGGTGTTTATGCAACAGGGTCCAGGGTAAGATGCAGTTTGTCTTTGAGTATCTATTGAATGCATCAAGACCCCAAATCCTCTGGACTAACATGACAGCTTAGAAATCATTGCTTCCTTCCTTGCTTTCACTGGCCACAGCCTGAACTTTAACTTTTTATAGTGTTGAACTTTACATTTTTATAGTGTTCTGCTTTGTGCTTCAGTTTATAGTGTCTTCATCTCCCTGCCACACTACTAGGCTTCATTGTCTAGCTACACTCAGCACAGTCAGCCTCACTATGTCAGCCTTCAGAGAGCTGTTATCCTTCATCTAACAAATGTGTCCCCAAAATTAGACATGTCTCCTCCTTGACACACCTTTCTTTCAGGATGATATGATTTTTGAATGGTTTGGTCTCCCAAATGTTCATACCATAATCTTTTTACGGCATCTAACCTTGAAGTTCAGCAGGCTTGGTATGATACCTTTCTAGAAACTACACAAGAACAGAGCATTTCATGAAACACTATGACTAACCTGCAAGTGGCATTATCCAGAAGCTAATAACTGCACCTACATGGAGTTCTGATGATTTTGAAGATGCTGGATGCAGAAGTCACGCTGTATGCTTTCAAATGCAAGACTGAATCTGGGCTAATTGAAGAACCTTGACAAATCAGAGACAGCACAGTGATAATTGTATGTTATGTTTCAAGTGTCCGTCAGCTTTTATAATTATTAAGGAACGTTTGTCAGTCATGAACTTCAAACAGTGAAGTAGATTATACTCTACTTAGTGTGTTTACCACTTCATACTCGTGTTTCAAAACAGCTGAAATAGATTCCACCTAGACAGAACTTTCTGTCCTGCATATTTTTTATATGTGTATGTAGTGGATACTGTCTTGCTTCCTGGTATCTGCAGCTGCTATCATACTTTTTTATGAGCTGTCAGAATAAATAATTTTTTAAAAGCACCGATAATTTAGATAGCAGTATCTGAAGGTGTTAATTCTTCTATTCTCATACCTGCTGCATATGTGAGTGTCAAATTAATTTCTATTAAGTTATTTCAAAATTTCCATTAAAAATAATGCTGGTATGCATCTAGCAAGCTGAAACAAGCAAGGCACAAAACTTAGGAAAATTATAATTTTCTTATGCAAAACCTAGTAGCCTTTTGACCTAAAAAGTGCTTATGATGGGTGTATGTATACAATCTGAGTACAGAATTGCCTATCTTGTCAACATCACGATATGCCAAAAGGTGTTTATAATTCAAATCACTAACATACCCTTTTCTTAGAAAAATCATGTCACATAAGATTACACACTATTATGTACAGAACAATTCAGCGCATTGAGGTTCTCGTGCATCTGTTTGGCTGCACTTACATGGCAGGGAGACTGGCTACTTCTGCAGCTCCGGTCCTCGGCCATCCAGGCTGTGGAAAACATTGGCCTACACTGCTGCTCTTTCCCTCTCTGAACATTCAAATTTCATTTTAAAGGAAAGAAGGATGTGTGAAGGCATGGTGTGCATACAGGTACCATTCTGTTACGGAGCTGTTTGTCATATAGCTGAGATGCAGACAGTGATCTGGCTGTGAACACACTGAAGAAGACTTAAAAATGAACTCAGACTTTTCTAAACACTTTTGAGCAACTATCAGGCATCTCAACAGTGTATGACGGCCTTGTCTTCCTGTGCAGACTTGACTGAGTAATGAACGACCCCTTAGTAATAAGAATTTACCTACAGGCTCCATAGGATTCCTATATTTAGCCATAAACAACAGCAGTAAAGGAACATACTGTATTTTCCTTCTGCTCCAGTTAGTGCTAAGTGTTGTAAAAATTAACAGATACAGACCGTTATATTCCTTGCACCAAAATCTTTGTGGAATGTGACATCACCATGTGCCTTGTAACTGGTGAGACATTTTTTTCCCTATGTACTTTGTTTCTAAATAAAGCAACAACAATTTTGCCCTCCTCCCTTTTGTCTCTGGTTTCTAATGCTGTGATATTAATAAGGAGTGACATGTTTAAAGCCTTTATTTATACCGGTGAAGAATATTTTTGCAAGATATATAGTGTAGTATATAAATGTAGGACATTTTATGGTAAGGCAAGAGATTTTCCTCACAAAAAATCATTAGTCAAACCAGTAGATCATTACAGTAAATTAAGAAAGAGAAATTCTTTTTGTGGACATTCAAGTAATGTAATGCACACAACTGCCCTCTACGAAAAGTGCTGTGATAAAATCTGCCTGATCTATGCACTATTCACTCTGGCCAGCCCATAGGATTAGGCTCAGACTCAAAGTGGGAATAAGAGGAACGGAAATGGTTTCAGTCTGATAGCAACAGCTGTTATAGCGTAATAAAGAGTTGCAATGCTGCTGACTACTTCATCTTGCCCTTCCTCAGGATTCTCTTCAATCTGAAGGTCACTAAATTCCTTAAGTATTCAGTAAAGATTTCTCAAGTCCTCCCACGCACAATAGGGGCTGCTGCTTGTTACTCAGGGTGGCACAAGACCATCATGAGTTTTAGACTCTTCCTCCACAGTGCTGTGGCAGATTCCTCCCCTTTTCTTTTGTCTGTAAGACAGGTTACTTCTCAGCACCTTCCTCACTTGCTTTGATGCCAAGTGATTTCTAGCAGTAGATTCCCAGTGTTTCTTTCCCCCGGTCTCATCAAGTGAGAAGATGCACAGCCAGTTAGGTGCAAGAAAAGGAACAGTCAAATCAAGTTACTGCACAGCAAATCCAGTAACTATCCACACAGGTGATGAGTCTGGTTAGATTTGGGGTCCTCTGTGCCGGAAGAAACAAAACAAATACTTTTTGGGGTGAACAGAGGAGGAGATAAAGCTATACCCCTTTCTAAAACCTGCTTTAATCTAATCTAATCTGAAGACTTGGGCTATATATTTAGCAATAAACAAACGTTGTTGCCCATAGAACGGTGAAAGAAAACCAGGCCCTGCACCTAAGGGATCTTCTACTTTGCACTTCCCAGAGTCATTCCTCAAGGACACGACTGCGCCCTCAGTAACCACACTTTTGATTTAAAAATTAAGGCACACTAAAGGCCATAATCTCCATCTCATTATTAATCATAAACTTTTAGATCATGTGGAAAAGAACATCATCATTCTCCACTGCAGAACGGAGACCAGTGTTACAAATATTGACATAAGTAGCTTTCTTTTCCATATTTAGTTTTCTTGTATTCTTTTCAGCTTTCCAAAATTGTTTTTGTAAAAGTGAATTTGTGCTCATTTTTCCAAATAAGATGGTTAAGAACATATGTCACTAATGGCACAATAGCTTCATGCATTTACTCCTAGGATCTATGCTTATTAATAATCAGAAAGTTCTTTACTAGATCTGCTTTGGAAAATACCTCAGTGTCCTAGTATATTATGTCCTTCAGAGGTTTACATACTTACTTGAAAGATTAGGCATATTTAAACATTACAAATGGCTTGTTGCTGACCAGAAACTCTTGTGAATTGCTGACTTACTATGCTGGAGAGTTATTTTTCTTTAAAAAAACCTGACATTGTCAGTGCTGTTTAAAAACATATGGTCTTACAAAGAGGCTAAAGGCTGTGGAGCAATGGAGACTTTTCCCACAACTGCTGAACAACTGAGTGGGAAAGTACCTAATGTGCTATTCTGCCTTTCACCTAAGCGGTAGATGTTTCCTAGTCTAGTTCTGTAGGACAAGAGGGAGTGTCCTACTGCACGATATCATTCCTGAATCCATTTCTAATTCTTTAATAGCTCACATTTTCTTTTTTGAAATGAAATTTCTTCTGTGAGTTGAAAGTGTAGCCTCTGTGTGAAATAGCCTGTGCCTTTCCTACAAGTTTTTTCTTCCCTAGCTGGCATATTGAATTTGCACAGAAAAATTTGGTATTGAAGCACATGCAATTATTGAGGTTTTGTTGTTATTGTTGTTTTTCTCCAAAAACACTTTTCCTGCCTAGTAAATATCTGAATTATAACGTTTAGGAGTACACAGAGCATTTTCTTTTCACATTACACAGAAGGATCATTTGGGATGTGCTGTCTGTTAGATTGCCTTGGAAGAAGTGAGTGACAAGTGATTTCATGTTTGCTTACGCTGAAGTTGCCACAGTTTCCAAAATACTCTGTGCAAATATTCTATGGAATGCATAGCACAATGCAATACTGTTCCTGAAACTATTGTTCAGATTTTCATAGAATCACAGAAAACTTGATTTTTCATTTTTTTAGAGTGGAAATCAGAAATACAATTATGACAAAGCAGTCCTGAGCTGATTTTTCCATCCATTCACTTACTTCAGCTCTTCAGTATTTTCCTACAGTATCATATTGACACAGAAGGAAAGGAAATAAATTTTCAAACCTCTTCACTCAAAATAAGTGAAAGATTCATGCTTCTTTCCACAAGCTGAATTCATAAAGCTGGCTGTATGGAGTCTTTTCCTAGATATGAAACCTCTCAATGCATTTTCAAATAATTCTGTGGCACAAGAAGAGTAATATCTGATCAAGGAACTTGGCAAACATTCCTGACGGCATAAGTTCTGTAGGGCAAAGGCAATATAAACAGAAGACACCACTCACCTGCTTTATCATTGCCTAATGGCTCACTCCTTGTATTAAATGATAAGCTAAGACTTCCCAAAGATGTTGAGTATGCTACTTCAGACACATTTAGATATTGATTTTTAAGATATGCCTCTACCCACTGTCTGACACATGAAGACGTTTCATTTGGGCAACAGAATC
This sequence comes from Buteo buteo, assembly GCF_964188355.1. Classification (NCBI taxonomy): domain Eukaryota; kingdom Metazoa; phylum Chordata; class Aves; order Accipitriformes; family Accipitridae; genus Buteo; species Buteo buteo. The sequence goes on along the minus strand of NC_134176.1, from coordinate 33,509,659 downwards.
ATCAGTCATTTCTGAAAAACCTGGCCCTCCCCATGGTTAGACAGCTGCACAAGATGCCAGGATGCCATTTCCAGCAAAGTTAGTTGGCATCTTCTGATGCTGCAGTGAGATTTATCTGGGATTTTAAGGCATCAGGAATGAATCCAGATCTAGGTTTACCATCATGTAGGATAAAACAAGAAACAAAGGTGAAGAAAATAAACATAAATGTTTACTGTGTTTCCTGTTCATAAAAAAAAGTTTTCTGAAGACAAAAATCCAGGAGTAGTGGGAGGTCCTTTTTTGTGTATCATTAGGGTATACAAAGAAGCTTGAATATTTTCTTTTTCCAAAGGATTTTGTCATTAGGAATTTTAGGAATGTCGAGTCTTTTACTCCCCCTTCTTACAGAGAGTTGAATGATACAACGTTGTGTACAGGGAAAAATCTGAACTTTAAGTGAAGTGGTCAGTTATTAACAAATATCTAACAGGCATTTTAGAATAGCTCTTAGCAACTACAAAACAACATTTGAAGAACACTTAATAAACACAATTTTCTCAGCTTTGTCTCTCTCTTACTATTTTGTTACTGGTATTGGGAGGACCTGAATTTGTAACATATAATTCTGTAGCACCAAAAGCATGCATTATTTTCAAATTTGAAAATACAAGAGTGTAATGACAGTTTTCTCTCCTTATGGTAAGTAATATTAAAAGCCTTTGTTTAAGCCCATTATTCTTTACGGAAAAGTTTAAGGAATATTAGTGACAGGAAATAAAATGAAGTTTGAGTACAGCAAGAGGAACTCAAACATACTTTTGTTTTCTCAAAATAGCACTTAGCATCTTTGCAAATGTGGTCATCTAAAACTTAGGCAGATTAGTCTTTGCTAGGAAACAATTAGTTGGATGCATTTTCTAGTAGTTTGTATCTAATTCCTATTTTGTACTGCAAACCAACTCTTTAATCTATCTGATTAATTTTCTGCATCCATCAGTTTACATGACAAAAGAAAAACCACCCATTACAGATCTTAGCATTTAAATTAATTGATACCATTAAATTGACAGCTAAAACTTTGACATAGGGTTTTTATGTGATTTTTACCATAGCTAATCCTACATCCTCCTAAACAAGAGAGTCTGAAATTTTACCAAAGAGAAAGAAATCTGGAATCCTTTTGTTTTTACTGATTTCCCAGTTATTATCAAGCTTCTTTAAGCCCTTCTCTGGGTTTGTGCAGTTTTGAACTAGCTTGTGCAGTAATTACTCTCTAGTCACTCAACTGCATCTGAACAGTGGCCGCAGGAGGTGCTAAGGAGAGTCACCATCAGAGAGGCTGTCTATTGCTATGCCCTTATGCAGTTTTCTAAACCATTGGAAAACTCTATTGTAATTTAGTGGTATCTTATACAGAGTTAATGTCACTGAAGGCTCAGGGCAATGGGGACTCTGGCTGATGGTGTTCTTTCATCCAAAGCACCAGGAGGAACTTGAATTACCAGAAATATTTCAGATACTTACAGAACATATCCCTGGTCTGTTTAGCAAGCAAAATCTCAATACAAATGAGTTTTTTAATGAAAATCAGACAATCTACATGAATACCCCAAAATCTCAAGGCCTCTAAATAATTACCTTACAATATCTACTCTGTAGCTTTTCATCTTCTGTGGTTGTTCATCAGAAAAGAATGAAAGGAAATTGAAGTGGTATTCTTCGGGTTATTTCCCAAAGTATCTGATAATACTTGGTGAACATCAACATTTTTTTCCAACCTTCCCTGTAAGGGGGAAGGTTATAACACCACTTATCAATGTTCTAGACAGAAGTCTATTTCTTGTAATGTTTTGTAAGCTCTGTTCTTTTAATTGAAGCTATAGTATTACAATTCTATTTTAGATACACCCTATAAAATGTAGAGACAGTTTAAAGACCGTTTCAGCTATATGTAGAAATAATTTGATGAATAACCATAACAAATACATTTGTTTTTATAAATAAAATCCCAGCTGTTTGAAAATATAATTCCTATAATATCTGCTCAAGAGGTCTACATGTTGTTTGCAATCAAATTTTTAATAAGTGCTTATGTAAGGAAATGTGATTGTTTCCAAAAATATTGCTCTTCTTTCCCCTTTCCTTTCCTTTCCTTTCCTTGACATAAATGAATCAGTGGTAAATATCAGACATATTGAGGTTAGAGGAACATGAACAGCAAGAAGTGACAGTGGAAGAAGACAGTATCTATGCTTTATGTGTAATGCTGCCAAATCATCTCCTAGTTGCCCTTTTAATAACCTCTTTTTATTTCACTTCTCCTAAAAATATCTCAAAAGCCCTTGGTGAAGCTATAATTTAACAAAATTCAATATCCTGTAAGAAACAACAGGTTTAGGAGTCCTCAACCATGCCCTAGAAAAACCAAAAGAACATGAACAATCTACAGTATTTCTGGGAAAAGACCATGTCATAATCCTTTGCCGGTCAGAATCAGCAGAGATTTTAAATCTTCTGCAAATGTTAACCCCACAACTGACAAATCTCGGGGGACAATCTTTGATGCTTTTCACTGACTTTAAGAACAACTCAAATATTATTTTTCTTTGCAAGCAACTGGTACATCAAAAATAAAGAGGCACGTTGGAGATTAATTTTATTTTAATTTACACAGTTTTATGTGTAATGTTCAGATATCTGAAAGCTGATGCAAGATATCTTTAACGGCAGATTGAAACAGAATAATGAGTAGAATGTGGTAAGGCACAGGGCAAAGGGTCAAGTCAGGACTCTATCTTCGTTCAAACCTCTTGACCTTACTGCAGAGCTGGAAAACAGTCCAGAATACAGACCTTGAATTTCAATTACTGGTGCTCTGTCAGGGCAGCAAAAGAATGCAGTTATATTTGTTTGGGATTTAGATCAAAATAATGCAATTCAGCCCTTACGCATTTGATAGCATTTCCGTATAATCAACTTCAGCATTTTCCCACAAGTACATATGGAGGGTTTTTCACAGCACAACGAGAAAGTAAAAACATTTTAAAAATTTGCTATGGACTCCAATAGATGATTTTTTTTTGACCAATAGTAACTCAAGATTATAGTGTTTCTATATACGATTATCCTTTCCCATAAATCAAAGACATCATTTATCACATGAGATGTAAAACTTACTATGACCTTGGGTTTTGACAGTAATGTCTAAGTGATCTTCAAGGTAGCTTTGCCCGGGCGAATATTAAAAGAATAGAATGATCAGAAGTAGGATATCTCTTTCATTCATTTAATCTCTCAGAACAAATGCTCAAACCAAAAAATATTAATCTGTAGCTTGATTTATGTATTGACATTTTAACACCTCAGTCAACTCTTTGACATACACAGATACATGCATTAACTTAGTCAACTAGGCTGTTCATTTAGCCCGCGGTTCACGTTGCAGGTTGACAGACTCCAGCATAGAGCAGCACAGCCTGCTGTGGTCTGGCAAGCTTGCTGACAAGAAACACCATGCAAATGCAGTGATTTTGTTTCAATATCTGTAGAACTAGCCATCTTCTCACCATGCAGACCTTGAGCTACTAGGTGTGACCAACACAAGCTGCCTTTATGTAGAGGCAGCTGAGATGGATGTGCGCTGCGGCACTTCGGGTTCCGGTGGAATATACTAGGTGAGATGCAGCACAGTAAGGAGGTGGCCATATGGCTGCTAGACTCTTGCCTTCATGATCTCTTATCCTCCTGCCTCCAAGACAACAAGCTGTCTTGGAACAGGGTATAATGCAGCGTTGAACACAGACACAGAGCTGACACTGTGTACACCAGGCTGCAGTAGCTGGGATCCTTCCTTTTAACCCACGTGTTTCATTTTCCTCTTGCTCTATTCCTGCCAAACAGGGAACTGACTGCAGGGCTATCCTCTTGCGATGGGGATGCCGGAGACTTACGGTATCAGTCTGGCTGGCAATTCATGGAAGATCCATTCCTTTTCCTGCCCTTCTCCCCTGGTGCCACCAGCAAGCTGAGCACTCTGCACTTTCCTGGGGCACAGGCAAGCAGCACAGGGGCTGGTTCATTAACTCCAAGGGAGACAAATCAGCATGGTGGAAACATGCAGTTGCCCTTCCAGGGCTGCTCCCACCTTCTACCACACTTGCTTTGACACTGGTCAACCATTTAGCAGCTTAGTCTGCTAAACCCTACCCTTGCTAAACCCAGTTTCATTCCATTTTCCATGCCTGCAGTTTTTCCTTCAAAAATCTGCCTACAATAGAAGCCTTGCACATGACGGAGGCTGACCCTGTAGCTGCCTAAATTGCTTTATGCTTGGCAATATTTGTCAGTCATTCCCCTCATCTCCTCCCAACCTTTATATTTTATATTATTCTGTGGTAATAGTGAGAATGTCAGTACAGACACTTCGTATTTTCAAGTTTCCACATCATACCTGACCCTGTGGCTGGTATTCACTAATCTGCATGTGCTCTAGCTCCAAACTGCATGCTGGATCTTAGGCTCTGGGCTACTGAAGCCTAAACCTGTCATGAACATGACGTATATAGCTACCAGAGGCAGCAGGTTCTGAGTATTCAGTAACGCTAGAGCAGTATGTTGCATGGGCTATGTGCTGCAAACATTATTTGTAGTTCACTTGTGAGTCAATTGTTTGCAGCATTTGCTGGAGGTAAGTAGGGTTTTCAACCTTTAAAAATAGATGTTAACAATAGGCATGAATATTATCTTGCATGCATATATGTGCGAGTGCCTACTACAGAGCTACAGCAAGCCATCTGAACAGAAGCACACAGCTGCATCAGCATGGTACTGATGAGCTGATGAGGCTTGTTTCAAACATGCAGTTGTACATGAAATTGTACTGCTTTTCAAAGTTATGCCATTTCATCATGTAGCACTGAATGCAAATCTGTCAGGCTATGGGGGACTGGCTCGTGGTTACTTACCATCCTCCACCACTTTCCAGCCATCCAGCCGTATACTGACGACGGCACCGAAGTCAGGATATCACAGTCGTTAAAATGTGGTGGGAGGGGAAAGCTCGTTTTTGTCTGTACAGCCTTCTACACACGCGTTAGAGAAGCCATGCCAGAGGGTGGAAGCAAGGAGATATTTTGCATCCTTGTCTCCTCTGGGCTCCTGAAATGTTTGCAGTAAGTACTCTACTTCGTTTATAAAGTAACAATTTCTGTAAGCCACACAGATGTTTTTTGCTGCAAAGATAAAAATGATAATCTGACAATTTTACCAAAGGTAGGAGAAAAAAACCAAAGTTGACAAAGTGACAGAGAAAGGGATTCATATTGGATTCGTAAAGAATAATGCACATATATATATGTATAAGTAAAGCTTGAAAACAGATTTGTTTTTAATATTCTATTAAGTAGCTTAAAATGAATTTCTTGAAGTATTTCCATGCTTTGTAGAAATATGTAACTTCAAGGCCTCAGAGTGGTTACCAGGATTTTATTCACAGTAAGGCCTGCCAACCCTGAAACAAGTAGGGCAGTTTGTCACTTTGTTCTTGTTTTGCAGCTCTGGCCAGGTAATGAACAAAAGTCCTTTCAGAGTTTAATTTAACATAAGGCTTAAAAAATATATTTTAATGATGTATGAGGTTTACATTACAAAAAGGAAACCTAAGGGGTTCTAAATTAGGCCTGACCTCTAGAAAGACTTGCTAGCCACCTAACTCATCCCAACATGCTTATCTGTTTCTGTGGCACATTTCACATTAGTAAGACATTTTTAAGGCTTATTTCTACATGAGGACACATTTTTGGATGAAGATAGAAGTTTCTAAACTGGTTCTTTTTGTCACACTAAGTTATCGTCACAAAAGCACTTTAGGGAAAATAGATTCTAAATAACACAGTCTAGGTTTGGGCTAAAAGCAGCATGGTCCTAATCAAAATATCCAAATTGAGACTAATTAGACATGAATGGGATCATCCTTGTTTTTTGCAGAACGAAAATCTGACCCAGATTATGAAAAAAAAAACCCCAGTTGTAGTTTTACCCAACTGGACATTAGATGGTTTAAAGGACTGAAAATATTCTCAGATTTCTGGATGGGGGTGTCTGTGGGGCTGGGAGGTATCTTAATTTTTGCATTCTAATTGTTGCAACAGAAACTGAAATTATTTGTTTCAGCAACCATTCTCTCCGTAAATCCTCTTACTTCAGGAGAACACTGGAATGCTGTAAGTGTCAGTACGGATAACACCTTCACATGTATGCTGCTCGCTGACCTCAAACTACATGAATAAAAGGCCAAGAGAAACCATGGTGGAATAAGATGCAGTGTTTTAGTAAGGAATACATGTTTTATATCTTTTGGCATTGTGCCACTCTGTTCAGAATTAAGGGATGGATTATTGTGGATTTGTTTTCTTTCAGGAATTAGGGCTGGCCCTGGCTTAGCTTCAGTACTGCAGAGGTATTAACTGCAATGCATTTCTGTCTTACAGCTTCATCCCATTTAGCCATTGTGACTTTGGAGTGACTTCCAAAGCAATCCAATCAGAATGAGTTGGCAGATTAATGTTAACTTTCATGTCAGGACTGAAGGCAATGCAAAATGAAAATGCTAAAAGAAGAGGCATTGCACCAGCCATACTGTAGCTAAAAATAAAACTGAACTGTCTCATGTGAACTAATGAGCCTTTGTTTAATCTACAAATGGGTAAAGCATTAGTAAACTGCCTTTCTGTATATTAATCACTTTCAAAATTTAAATAAAATTGATGCTATAGCCTCTGGCCAGTATACTAGTTCCTATCCAAGGGCTGCCCTTCATTCATCTAAAATTTTGGATTGCCACAAAAGTTTCCATCTTCTTTAGCCTTGGCAGCAACGGAGTTTGTGATAAATTCTACACTGCAGTTCCTCGGGCACAGTACTGGCAAGTTTAGGAGATTCACTGTTTCACCTTCTGTTTGGGCAATGATTCAGACTGTGCTTTCTTCCTTGCAACAAATCAATATGGAGTGCACTGATACATTGTGGGGATCAGAGGCCAAGGGGGGAGTTTGGAACAGTATAAATTACCCCCCCCATACAGTTTGAATGTTTAGTTGAATCCAAACATCAATGATCAGTGCAGCTTTTTGGCAGGACTGTATTACAACTAAGAAGAGCCTTTATTGTCACGTGTGACTCAAGCTTCTAGTCTAACACATTCCCCTCAACCTGATGACTTAATTTCCATCTCAGTCTAAAAATACTTGTTTCTTCTCACCTGCATGGTACTAGTTATGGAGATGGATACTTTTTGGTCTTATGACATTTGAATACTGTATTTGATTAAGCCTACTTCTGGATTTCCAGTTTAGTAATTTTTGTTCTCCAGGAATGCAAATAATGCAACAACATGTGGTACTCTTGGATTTCTGGTTGAACACCTTCTACTAACTGTCATTTATCACTGGCTTAAATGATATAGGGCAAACAGCAAGCCTGAAACATGTGTTTTTCAGCCAGAGCCTGTGGCTTTGGAGAGCCATTTCTTCAGTAGAACTTGTAAATCTTAGACAAAACTAAATAGCTAAATCTCACTGATATAGCTGTACCCACAAAATACTTTCCACCTACATAGCTTAGCCAGGATGTTCTTAACATCAGGACGATTTACCAACTTTACAGTACTGATCAGCACTATCCCAATTTTTAGCTTCTCAGATCTGTAAGCAAAGCTGGAGAGTTCCTGGTCATAATCAAATAAAAAAAGTTTACTGTTCTTCTTTCAACACTAAAGATCTTTTCTTTTCACTAGGACATTTTTTCTGTTTTATTGTTACCCATTTTCCTATATGTTAGAACACAATTTTAAAAAGTCAGTCTTGCTGTCTTTCTCTGTGCAGTTTTAATAACCCCTTGCTTTAATATGTAAATACACTTCTCTCAGTACTGTATTTGTTCCAAGATTCAAATATCTTCTGTTATTCACAATAGAATGGAAGTCCTGATATGTAATTTTGTATGCCCACTCATTTTACTTCTTATAAGTTGGGAAGTGCATGACAGAAAAAAACCTAACAATAAAAATAGCAGGCAATGGGACTTTGGACAGATTATTGCTCTGATAATTTCTCATACTCACATAAGACGACACAGATGCTTTCTTAAAAGTATACTGATACATTAAACAGTTAGCAAATAAATTATTATTAACGTTTCTCTAGGATCTAACAGCTGACCTATAATAACAGCAACCCTATAGTAGGGACATTAGAAAACAGAGAGAGAGACCTCCCCGTACTTACCGTATGCAATTATTCCAATGAAAACATTCTAGGCTAATAATATTGTCAACAAAATGTCATCTGCAAAGTTACTGATATTTTCTAGAAGGTCAAAACCTGAGAAAAATTAAATACAGAAGTGATGGAACTAAGACCAGCTAAATTGTAAGGAAAAAATTCACTAGATGCAGTTTGTTAAATATAAACTATCAAATGCATTTGCCCCACTTCCACTCTTGGCTACTTTGATTCTTTCTTTTTTGCAGAGTGGATGTGTTTACTGTGGAGGTGGTTGCTGTTAGCTGTGGATTCACACAGGATGTCCAGGTGGTGGATAGCTCCTCCTGCAGCATTTTGGCTGATGCCAGCAGAACTCGGACAGGCACAGTGATGCAGTTCTTATATAACATCCCAGGGTTAAAAGCTGGGTTCCCTCCCATTTTCAGCAGCATGCAGCTTGCATTTCTTGTTCTGCAGTGTCATAGAGCACTAGATATCAATCTTGACACTGCTGAAGGACTGAATAATAGTCACTTATTGAGGACCCTCAAGCCTACTTAATCTTTAGGTAATATATAGTGGACAAAGCAATTCCATCTTTGGAACATTTCTCTGGCTTTTTTTTTAAATTGCTTTTTCTTTTTCTCTAAATTTCACAAGCTATGTATGATGCTGGTATTATAGTGCAAAATTATTTTCTTCAAATGCCATGCTTCACAGTATATATTCACAACTCGGAGATCGGAATTATTGCCAGCACATGCCGCTGAAGTTTTACTTGTATAATGGAAATCACTTATTGGAAGACTTTTCTTTGCTCAACATAAAATGCAGAATAATGTATAGGACATTCCCAACAAGCCTCATATAATTTTATAATGAGGAGTAGCAAATTCCCTGCAGAAATCATTTGCTTGCCTTCAAGGTTTTTAACAGAGTATCACTGCTTATACTAGTCTCTTTTGCATCCTTTTGAATTTAATAGCATCTTGTTATTAAACTGAACTAGGACAGGAATAAACCCTGGATGAAATAGTAAACATGTTAATAACTCACAGTTTATTATTTCTGTGAACATTATGTTTTGTCCAGATCAAATAAAATCACGTTCTGCTAAAATGATCCTATTGTTTGGCAGATCAGTCTATTTTGTAAGCAAAGGACTTGTAGCATGTTGCTGAAATGATATAAGGAAAATACAGAAAATAAAAGCATCCAATTAGCTAGCAGTAATAATGTATGTTACAGATTTTTCCTATAGCTATAAGTTCTCCAGTAAAATTAAAGAGCGTTGCTAGATTAACTCCCACACGCTCACAAAACCTGTTGTGTTCTGACTAGGGCAAAACAGAGTAACGTGTGGTTTCCTTCTGAAGACCTCTGAGATAGCTCCAGGCTTGCTGTTATGGTCCTTCAGCACAGCGCACAGCTCTAGCTACTACAGAGCTATCAGCTAATATTTGAAAACAATACAGCTGTCCTACTATAGTTCTGCATTCAACCTAATAGGTTGGACCTGTAAACCAGCCTGATTATCTCAGTTACAGCATGGCACTAAAGTCAGCTCCATTACTTGCCAATCTGGAGTTGAGTTGCAAATCTCTCCCATGACACAGTATGGAAATATTTAAGTCATTTTGTCTTCTTCAGGTTGAAATCAACAAGAAAATGATCTGTCAAATCCTAGATGAAAACAAAACTGCCAAAATCTGCAGCAAGAGCATTAAGAGATGTCTCATAAAATCTTTCTATTCATTATTTCATCTCTAAATACGTTTTGCCTATTCTCAGTGGGAACTGCAAAGCAATTTGATAGCACTAGTTCAGTTTACATAAATCAAAAGGTTGGTAGACCTATTTAAAAAAAAAAATCAAACCACAGTCTAATTTCTGGCCTGAAACTAAGTATATAAATTCTGAAAAATAATATATTTAACAAATTATAGATTGATTAAAACATTAAGGGTATAATGAAACAATTTTACCTGTTCTCTTTATTATGAGAACATGTTAGAGTTTAAATAAAGTAAGATTCCAGAATGCTTTAAATATTGCAAACTGCTAAATCCAAATGTTATTCTAAAATAATGTTTTCCCCCAAATATTGTTCAATCAAATTGGCTTGTAATAATTACACTTGAAAATACATTCATCATTTGCTGTTATGGACCAATGTTATGTAAATACCTTATTTGGCTTTCAGTTGTTCATGAGCCACTTCATGTTCACCCACTTTAAGTGCACAACTTGAGAATCTGCAACAGGAATGATTATTTTTCTTAACTGTGGGTTTGCCCTTGCAGCTACGGAAATAAAACATGCACATTTTTCCTGAAAATAATTTTAAAACAGAAAATCTGCAGATTCCCATAACACCTCTAAGGTTAATGAATAGAGTTGTCTTAATTTCTTTCTCTTCTCTTTTCAGGTGCTATTGAATACAAAATTCTTCTGTGAAGTAACCTTTTTAGATCCCTAAGGAAATCTCAGATAAGGCTAATCCTTCATTTGATATTTTTACAGAGGTTGTATAGTGGACTCCACTTTAACTGGATGCCAATTGTCCAGACAATCCTGACAAAAGCTGATTTTCCAGGCTAAACCCATTTTCTGTATGGCATGTTAAGCCCAGCGAAATATTTTTTTAATTCACTGTTTATGGTCACTCCTAACAAACTCCTTTCATCCTCTAATAGATTTCTCCATCCTCTTATGACTATAATTTTTTAAGTGCTGCAGGTGGGCATGGGATGTTGAAAGCAAATGAAAACTAGTACTTGTCTGAAGGAGCTTACAGCTAAGGCTGTGAGGTTGCAGACAGTTCTGCACCAGCCCACTTTCTCTGTGACAAGTCCCAATGAACTGTGATCCTGAACCACATCTGATTCTGTATCATTTAAAGCAGGAAGAATTTGGTCTTGAATTCAAATTGGAGAGACACAAACCTCGTATCTGTTGCAGGGACTGGATTTATTGCAGTGAGACAGCAATATAAAACTGAGAGTGAGCAGTACTGAACTGAGTTCAGACACATGGGACATGAAGCAGCAAGAACTTAAATTTCCACGTGGGATTAGCTTTAGTAATGCTAATTGGTAGGTACTTGTTCTCTAGTGAATGTGTCAGTCCAGATTTAGGAATTTCTTGCACATGGAAAGCATCAGGGTCCTAAGAACAGGACCCATAGCAGGCACTAGGAAAGTAAAAAGTCACCCAAGCCAGTCTGTAAGAAAGACCAATGAAGAAAAAGAAAAGGCTGCTGAACAGCATTGTTGCTAAGGCAGTCAGAAAGAAATTACTTTCTGCAGTATGGGGGAATTAGGATTTAGATTATTAATCCTAGCTTCTAATGGCCTTTCTCTGAGAAAACAGGGAGAAATGTTTCTCTTTTATACCACATACAGTGAAAAGATTCAGGTTCTTACCTACCTTGTGTGCCTGATTTGGAAAAGGAATTTGAAAGCAGATCTCCCATCTCCCCTAAAAATGAAGTAAAAGTGAATTATTCAGAGATAACCTACCATCCCTTCCTCTGGCAATAGGACATCTGAAATCTGATTTGATTGTTGGCATATAAGGATGTCAGACAAGCCAAGCAGCAGAATGCCTAATTTGAGAATCTGCCATGCTCACATTCGCAGCTGCTCGGCATCTTCAGGATATGCACAGGATATCGTTATCCAGCATCAGAAATCTGGGCACCTAGAAGAATTCATTGGTGGAGTATTTCGGTGCTGAGATAATTTCAGTGCTTTTCAGGTTAAGTAGCAGCTAAGCAGGGCTTTCTGAGGGTCTCACAGCTGGATTTAGAGAACTGAAGTGGCCATCTAAATTTAGAGAGCTAAAGCGCTATCTAAATTCCTTTGCGAAGCTATGTGGGAGAGGTAGAGAGCTAATCTTCTATTGGGGGAGGATAGCTATTTCCAAAGGCTTGGACCTAAGGAAAGCATGTGCCAATGCAAGTACTGAGACACTGAGATTTCAGTTCTTGCTTATGTTCCCTGCTGGCTTGGGACTGTGCTGAGCTAATCACGTGAAACAATTGTTTCTTACAGAAATACAGGGAATTTCTTGTGCAGAAATACAGGGAAGTATTCACCACCAGTCCAAGGTCTCTGCTTAACTGCTCTGAATCTCCTCCATACTTAACTGGGTACTCGGAACTAAGGTATTTGAACTTAGATACCTTAAATAGGTGTTGTCTATGTAGCCTGAAATAGATCACAAATGGGAGATCTGGTTACAGTCAGTTTAGTTTCTGAGTTTCTATACAGCAATTTCTGCTTCCCAATGTCTCCTTCCTGTGCTTTAATGGCACGTAGTAAACTCATATGTAATCCGTTACCTATATAAAGTACTTTTCTTTTTGTGCCTTCTCTTACGTACTGCCTCCACACAAAACTTGACTTTAACTCCATACTTCTTTGCTAAATTCTGCTTCAGAATTATTCTGCAAAGAAAACAAGCATGACAATATTATCCAAAAGTATCCCATTTTTTTCTGTGACTAAAATGTTTTCCTTTTGAGAACTTGTGTATTAAATATTAATCCTGAAGGAACATTCATCAATAAATTACAGTTAGATAGTAATTATACAAATTAATTCTAATGGAAATATTCCCAGAAGTTTAGCTACAATGTAATCTCTAAAAAAATCTAATATTACTAGATAGATAGTAATATATTACTAATAAATAGCAATGTATTAGTGATGAAGATATAAGATACAATAGCTCCTATTTTTGGCAATATATACTGGTTTGTAGAAACTCATACTATTTATATGGTTGCAGCTTGCTAGGAACTTCATAATTAATAGTACTATTTTGCTGAATTTTCTACTAGTCTTTCTTCTGATGTGGTGATGCAGGTTTTGTCAATTCTTTGAACACTTTGTTTTGGAAGAGGAGGGACTTTCCTTCTTGTAATAGGCAGTTATAATCCTTTTCACAGCAGACATGAATAGCTGGTAGATGACTGTGTTAGTATACGTGTGGCATGTAAAACTCACCTCAAAGGCCTGTTCAGACAAGGAGAGACATCTGTGAATTGTTTGCATACAGACAGAACTGCTCAGAAGAGGTGGAGGCTGCCACACAGCTTGCTGGTTTCTATTTTTTGTTCCCAGATATAGTATAAATGTGCTTGCCTTGTAACAACTTCTCATATGTGCACATGCTTATGATACATAACCTAAAAGCAGCCTTGCAGGAAAGGACCTGGGGGTCCTGGTGGACACCGAGTTGAACACGAGTCAGCAATGTGCCCTTGCAGCAAAGGTGGCAAATGGTATCTTGGGCTGCGTTGGGATGGGTCTTGCCAGCAAGTCAAGGGAGGTGATCCATCCCCTCAGCACTGGTGAGGCCACGCCTGGAGTGCTGGGTCTGGTGCTGGGCTCCTCAGTACAAGAGCAAGATGGACACACTGGGGAGAGTCCGATGAATGCCCACTAAGATGACTAAGGGACCGGAGCCCCTCTCCTATGAGGAGCGGCTGAGTGAGCTGGGAATGTCTGACTTGGAGAGGAGAAGGGGCAGGGGGATCTTATCAATGTATGTATATACCTGAAAGGAGGGTGTGAAGAAGAGGGAGCCAGACTCTTTTCAGTGACAGGCCAAGAGGCAATGGGCACAAACTGAAACACAGGAGGGTCCATCTGAACATCAAGAAACACCAAGCACTGGCATGGGTTGCCCCGAGAAGTTGTGGAGTCTCCAACCTTGGAGACATTCAAAAGCTGCCTGGACATGGTCCTGGCCAACCAGCTCTAGGTGGCCCTGCTTGAGCCATTCTGTAATTTTGTAATTCTGTGATTCTGTGAACTCGCAGTACACCTGGAAGCTTAATTTTCATGAAGTATAATGTAAGTTGCGCTGGGCTTACTCTGCACAGATAGTTCTTGTATGTACTAGGGTTTAATTTACTCGATTTCTTTAGCACAGGATTCTGTATGAACATCTGAAATACAGTACACAAGGATATTTTTATTCAGACTAAAAAGAAATACACTTTTAGTGCTTTACCACGAATTAAAAAATTATTGAAAAATTGATTAAATTTTTAGTTTCTATTTTTGTTGCAGTTACACTGTAATTTAGTGTTCTAAAGACTGTTTTGACCTTCATATACTTGATATAAGCATAACCTAACTCTTTTTCTTTTGAGATACATACCAGGGGTATTGCTAAATCTGACAACAAAGAGTAGCCATCAGTGAGAAATGTGGTAATCTTTGTGCTGGGAACACCCATTCTTTAGGCCTGGTCCAAATCTATTTACAAAATCACAGGTAGACTAGAATGAGGTTTTTTTTAAAAAAATACTTCTGTATAAATGGCATAAAAGTACATTACACTGTACTTCATCATGTAAATACTAGCAAAGTATTGTTATTCTATATAGTGCTGGATCAAATGATCGGTATTTTAAGATGAAAAGTTAAGAATGGATTTGGACCATTGTCTTCAAAATCCATGTCATGAAGAATAATTCTTAAAGGTAGGATGATTTTTTTGCTCTAAACGGTAATTGTTTTCTTCTTTTTTTTTTCTTTTTTCCTATTCCTCTCAGCAATATATGTGCTACAACTCCCTTGCAGGAAAAAGTACAGAAATATCAGAAACAGTACTTCTTCCCTTCATGCATGCTTGCGGTATCTAATGGTACTGTAGTAGCAATTTCCTCGATAGTGGTTCATTACCAGCATTTAACAACCCCTTCTGGCAATTAACTAATTACCTCGCCTTTGACTATGGTGAAAGGAAATGGCTATCAAGGGCATTGTTTGCTTAATTAACCAAAAGCAACAGACACATGCTTAGTAATAATTGTAGAAGGAAATCCCTCCAAAATGCACTCATCTTACTCAATTTTTCACAGGAGCTGTGCAGTCTGAAATGACAAATTAAAGAAATTCAGAAGAATTAACATGCTTTCCCGCCCTGCCCCAAACAAGTATCAGGACAAGGACAGTCTTCTGTAAAACGCAAGTTCCTGGGCTCAGCCAAGGTTCATGGTATTCTCAGAGCTCAAGCTAACGCAGCCATGAGCAGCTCTGGCCAGGATGGTCTCTAGTATCCTGTGAGCTGGATGTAGCCCAGGGGATGATTCTGCTTGGCCAGCTGCCCTTTGCTCAGAAGAGCTGCCACGGCTTCCTCCACGTGGGTGGAGAGATGGATGGATGGGGATGTATGCCTCCTGCGGAGAGCCCAGCAACACCTCCATATGGCCCATGCAGAAAAGACAAGACAAAGCTGGGATCTCTCCTCAGTGAAAAGAGTGGGCTGTCTCTCAGTCACAATGCCTTTAGGCTTCAGCTACTCCAATCTGTGCAAGATTTGTAACAAAAAAACATCAACCCACAAATTTATAAACAGTTGCTGGCTAAAAGTTCTTCAGTGAAAGATGGCATACTATGAAATAATTTGCGAAATAGAAGAGATGATTTTTATTCAAAAAACAGCTGACATCATTTATCATTCTTCATTTTCTTCAGAAATAAAAATTGTACTTCTTACATCTTACAATGCTAAATCAGTTATCTAACAGGAACCATGTTAAGATACAAACTTAATGGCAGTCCTTACCTTTTCCCCCATGTTCTCAGTGTTTCTCGGTTCTTTCTGTTGTACCCCTGAGACCCGAGTTGACTCCACATTTCGTCATAGGACCAAAATGCCACTGCAAGGTGGGGTGCTTTTTTTTCCTATTTAATTTCCCTACAGATAATAATAATTGATTCACTTGTACATGACTCACAACTCTCCAAGACCATCTGAACACTATCGCTGGCTTTTATTTCCTCCCTGTTAGTGGGAATCAAGCAACAAATCCCTCTTCCCTGACCCCTCCCACCCCCAACCATGAACTACTGCTATTTTCTGGCTAGGAAGAAAAGCAGATTTTAGAAACCTGGAGATATGATCACTGCCAATATTTCTCTTCACTTGAGAAATAATAAATACATAAATGTTAGAAATTCAGAATTCTGGGACCTTGTATTTTAATAACAATGACAAAGCACCTGAGAAAAAAAAGCCAGATTTGTTTTCTTCCTCAGAAAGTAATATTTGTGGCTGTTCCATGTAAAATGCTTTCTCCTCAGTGATCTCTCTCTAAACTCAGTTACACCACTTACCTTCCTTACCATTCATGTAAACAAACTGACCCAACAGCCCCCTACGTGCAGTTTCTAAATTCTTCATATTTCCCATTGTTTTATCTCTCTTAGCCCTGCACAAACAGGATTTACTTTACCTTTTGCAGTGGGTAAGGCTCCTTGGAGATCTCCCTGTTGGAGGAAATACAAGGCATAAAATATATGAAGGTGGAGATATCTTATGTTTAATTCATTTTATTACAGCCTCTTAACTAAAGAGTAAGATCTTTGTCCATGTCTGATGATCCAATGTCACTTTGATTTCATAGAAAGCCTTCAGTTAATTTTAATGAGTGATCAAATCTTAAAGGTTTGTAGAAAAATTATCTCCTACACAGAACTGCATATTCTAATGTGCTTAAACCTGTAGTCAATGTTTACGCTGTTGAGTGACTCAATTTTCTTAAATAAATGTCATATTTATTAAGTATGTGCAGCTGAGATTAATTTATAAAAACCTATTGTGTGAACCTGAATAACATGTCTACTACCTACGTAAGGACAGGCAAATACTGCACACTACTAAGATAACCATAAAGACTGTTCAAGATCCCTGTTCTCGCATTACTTTCTTTGGATCTTCTGATTTAACATGGAACTATAGGCAAAACCCTTAGTGTAGCAACTGATAACATTAGAGGCTATTTGTCTACTAGCAGCAAAACTATAAACCTGTCACTGTAATAATCAATATTATGTTGCTTCCAACCTAACAGGAAGTTTAGCATTTTTTTGTAACCAATCTTCATGAATTGCCAACCTGTTAAACAGGTTAATGTTGACCCAAAGAGGAACTATAAATAACACAGCAAAGAATCAACTGACAGTAAAAATTAATCTGTATGATATTTCAGAACCAACAAATCCTGTGCCTGAAAGACCACTCCTGCTCTTTAGTTTAACTCTAGATGATTAAAAGCAGATGGAAATGAATGCCCATATGGCTTAACATCCTCTGGGCTCACCATCCTGTGGGGTTTTTTTTTCTTTATTCTTTGACAACATCTATCACTTCTTGAAACCTTGGAGAACTAAAGCAAGTTTAAGTGACCAAAAAGTGTCTAGATTCCATGCTTTTGTCAGTCAGAAACCATGACTAATGAATGACAATTTGGAAAATATAGTCTTCTATCCTATTGCTAGAGTGCCCAAGACTTCTGCAGGCAAAGTAAAATGTTAACATGTTATCCCAAGGAGGGGACCATTGCCCAGATGATTAGCAATGACAATAATGAAAATCTGAAGAATTAGATTACATTTGTGGAAAAAACAGAAAAAAAAAAAAATTCTACTACCACTTTTTGGTAGTAGAATTTACTGTCTAGATGCTGTTCCCTGTGGTTCTTACAGCCCTTTTTAAAAATTCCTTTCAAAAGAATGGATGATGAAATCACGATAAACCAAAGAAGTGTACGGTGCTGTACAGTGTCTATGGTATAACATGAAGACTTCACAGGACAAATTCATACATACTCTTGCAAACTCTCAAACTACAGATACAGTTATTAAACTTAGAAATTTCTACTGCAAAATTGTATACATGCAAACATCAAAGTTCACAATAATGAAATAACTGTCACATGATAATGAAAACATTTTATAATAAACTATTTAGCTAAATTAATATAGTTATAGATTTAGCTGAGAGTAAAGATGGATACAATTTGCATAAGTCCTACTCAGAGAATCCAAACAGCTGCTTATTGACTGACATGAACTCTTGTATAATTGGTAACAACAAAGAAAAAAATTCTCTGTCTATGCCCTTCTCTGTAATGCTGTGTTGTCAGGAAAGGCATTTTATCTGTGCTTTCCCCATACTCTGAATGGAGGATCACGTTCCAACTTAGCGTAAAGACAGATGCAGTAACACATCATGCCTAAAGTAATATGCCACTTACACAGCAGATGGAGCCCAGTAACTCAGACTAGTTTGGGAAAATGACCACAAAAGTATTTTAGCATGAAAGGAGAACAACGCAGCACAAGAGCAGGCATCTTTATTCTTCCCAGTATATTCTCAGCAAGCTTTACTCCTTATTGAAAAAAAAAGCCCATTGAGATAATTGTTTCTCTCTGACCTGCTGCAGTAGAGCAGACACATGCCACTTACTTGAAGATGTTCAGTAATATCACTGCAACAACCCTTAGAAAGGGAACATTGGTTATTAAAGTTTTAGGAATAGCTTTTTCCATTCTAAGGCAAATAATTCATCTGTTCATTCATCTGCAGTGTGCTGTTCTTTTTACCTTCCTTGTAGGTTTCCCTGAAACATGTGATGGACATTTTCAAAAGCATTTTGTTGGTGGCCTACCTTCCTTTCTGCTGCAGTCAAGGGTAAAAGTCCCCTTGATTTTCAGTAGGAGCAAAGAACCACAAATTCTAGTTATAGTTTCTTCTTACCACAGGCTTCTGTCTTTCTGGCATCATCATAAAATTTTTGTTTCTAAAAGAACTACTTTTTTACCAGTCATTCAACACATACATCTGCACATCAGTTTTATTATTTCTATTTCCAAGTACAGAAGTTATAACCTCAAACATAACAGAACAAATTATTAATTATAATTAGTTTTTTAAAAAGGCAGCAGCCTTAACTAGCATAACCCCTTCCTTTTGAGTTTCTATGAAACTGCATTTGTAAGGCTGTTAGAATGAACAGAGAAAACATCTATGCCATTTTGTAGGACACTTTGGAATGGTAACATCCAGGCTGCACAGAAAATGGCTGATTTCCACTATAAACAAAAAAGGCATTAGCATTGCATAATAGCTCCAGGGCTGGTTTCAGCTGCATTATGTCACATAGGGATGAATGTGAGAATTGCAAGGTGATCTGGGGTGAAAAGCACAGTATGCTTCCTAAACTAGAAACAGACACAGCCTATTGATGCATCCTGATAACACCTACTTTCAAAAGCATTTGGAAAATCAACATATCTCCTTTAAAGCCTTCATAAATCTTTAACACCTTGGCACAAGAA
Organism: Buteo buteo; assembly: GCF_964188355.1. Taxonomy (NCBI): domain Eukaryota; kingdom Metazoa; phylum Chordata; class Aves; order Accipitriformes; family Accipitridae; genus Buteo; species Buteo buteo. Next base: position 33,490,272 of record NC_134176.1, on the reverse strand, counting down.
TACCTATGTCCTTAGTACAGAAGATTTTGTCTGGATTACAAATTACTACTCAAAATACATATTTTTCAGTCTAATTCTGCAACATCCTTGGTGCTCACCTCTGTGCGTAGACGAAAGGCGTCCTTTGACACTCAGCGCTCGCAATATTTGTCAGTTTGTGGCTCTGGCTTGAGGCTTTCAGATAGTCATGAGACGATCTGAGGGAGTAGCCAGAGGTTTGAGGTTAACAAAAAGTGACTGCGTTTATATCTAGGACTATGTTAAGTAAGGTTAGGTCAGCTGGTTTAAGTAAGCACACTATTTATGCTGGTTTTAAAGTAAGTATTTTTCCTATGAAAAACTTAGGTTAATGCCTCATTGTCTTGTGCAATTTGTCCCTTAACTCAAAGAGAAGTGTTTGTGAGAGGTCATTCAGAGTTACCATTTGACATCATTTTTTTACCTATTTATCTTGTCTTAGAAGAGTTATTTTGTAGATGGAGGAGGAAACTAAATGTGTACACTAACACTGAAAACTATACAATGTTATTTAACCACTGAGAGAAAAAATATAGAATGGCAAATTATTTGAACAATTACTTTTGAGAAACTGTAGTCTATGTACAGAGGCTTTCAGGCAGAGAGCCAAAATTAGTTAAATAATTTTCTTAGCAAATTTTACTGGTGAACATTAGAGTGGTAAAAAGGTGGGGCCTCCACTGCAGGAATATTATATTAGTTTTCAGTGGCCTAGCAATAGAATTTGCGAGAAAATGTCATATTCTTTTACTGTCAAGCTACTAGCAAAGATCTGTCTTCTTAGAGGCAGATAATATCAACTGTGTGACAGACTGGGAGATTATCTGTGAAAGAGAACTTTGAATGATAGCTGCTCGATACTGAATGGAAGGGTGGAAAAGAAAGAACAAGGGGTGTTGTCTCAGGATCAGTATAGCTGGATTCCAGGTACAAGTACCAAAGTACCAATTCTGTGTGTTTTGTGTTTGGGCTTCTTTTGATGAATATCTAGAAAGTATTTAATGTGAATGTTTTTCTATGCAGTATAGCATACCATGCTCCTCCTCAGTAACTATCAGCTGTAAGTAAACATCTCTGGAGCAGCTAATTCTCACGAGAATCACCAAATCTTCAGCTCCTGCAACAAAGACAATCATACAGACAGGGAAAAAACTCGTGCAAGCTCTCAGACAAGTGTAATAGGCTGCTATACCATGTGGTCAGTCATGCACTGAATGGGAGACTCATAACAACCCTTTTCACTGTACCATTTATTGTTTTATGAATGCACAGGATGGATGTTCATCTTGTGCTAGTTTATCAGTGGGACCTCTTAATTTTACAACACAGTTAACACAGCAAATATGCCTATATAGGATCCTTTCGATATTTTTTTATTTAATCTTTTTTTTTTTCCTTTATGCTTGAAATCTTTTCTAACTTGATCATTTGCACATTCATTACAGGAATAAATCAGTGTAGGAGGAGGAATTTTTCTACTTTTTCTAAATTTTTCTTAAAATAATCTATTTTTAACATTTCTATACTGAAATATTTATGTATTTTTTTTCTGTACTGAAGTACATTCTAGCACCTAATGTTTCCTCTGCTTCATGTTCTTCTATTTCTTGTTTGTGTTTTTTTTTTTTTCTCAAATGGTGCAGTGTAAATCATATACAGTTAATTTCTGACACAATCAGAACTCTAAATGAGCATCATCTGCTTAAAAATTTTGTTATGGCAAAATATAAGAATAAATGTGTTAGTGTCTGATACTAAAAAAACATGGCCTACATAAAGCTGTAAATTAATGGGAAGAAAAAAATGAGGGGAGGAAAAAATAATTGAATCCTCCAGTTTGATGCAAGAAGTATTTCTTGGTTCTTTAGGTAGACTGGTGCAAGAAAAGTAATTCTTTATGAGACATTACTGAGCTAAAAGAATGCTTAACACATAATACTAAAGTATTAGAGAAATAAAACTGACATTGGATGAAACTGTCCTTGAGATGCTTTCCCATGAACTTCCCATTAAAGTGCTAAACATCGTATGCTACAATTTATTCTCTTATATATGATTGCAGTTGTTTAATTGACAATGTGTAGACTAATCAAAAAGCTAAAATGTTCTGGTCTCACCATTACATTCACCTTCTAGTTCCCTGTAGTGGTACTGGGAACTCATTTTTTCCCAGCATGGCACCACTGCTTCATGCCGACTCCCTGACGTCCAGCATGGGGGGCAGAGAACAAGATACACAGACCAAGAGAAGGTGAGTTTACCCATGTGGTCTAACTTGTCTCAGTGTTTTCTCTAACAAAAAGACTACCTGTTTAAAGGAGGGTAAATTACTGAATTAACTGTAAAATTTGCCATATTTTAGACTACAGATTAGGAATAAAAGTCTAATTCTACAACAGAGTCTAAGTGCATCTTAGATGAAGTATTTACTGGACAGTATGTATAACAAAGATTTTTTTGTTCCTGAATAATCTGAGTTTGTTCTTCATTTTCAATAATGTGATGAAGGCTATATGTGAATCCATTACTACTTACAGATTACTTGTAAACTACTGCTTTAAATGAGGGCTATTCATAACTTACCCTTTATGCCGCCTACTTACTACCTGTCTTACCTCCAGATGGGTCCCCAAATTCATCAATGCTTCCCAGCATAGCTGTGTAAAGACTTACAGTGAAGATATTTTCAGGGAAGCATGTTTGTGTAAGCATATGCAACTGTCTCTAATTCTGCCAACACTCTTGTGACCAGAAATGTGTTTTTGTATATTTGTCTGCTCAACATAGACATGACTGGTAAAAAATGCTTGCCAAGCCTTGAATGTGGTACGTATGATTCACTAATCTTATCTTTTATTTTTACGCATTAGTTATTCAACAATAGCAGCTGGTGGCACTAAAAAGAATTAACATTCCATAATACTAGGAATTGTGACTGTTACCAGCTGTCCAAATATCTTATCTTCAAAATAGGTGATGGATTAGTGCAACACATTTAACACAAGCTATATTCAGGACAATACTCTGAGGTTGTATGCACATGGACAATTTCTAGCACAAAATGAGAGAAGCTTGAATGAAAAGCCTTGTAGAAATCCTAAATGTTTCTGCTGAAAAAAAAAATCACGCACGGACAAGTGAAACAGCACACAGGTCTTACAGTAGATGCTACTTTACCTAGCATTCTTCACCGATGAACTGTAAATGATTGTCAAATTTGATGACATAACTGGTAAAGTAAAAAGGGTGGGTAATGTTAAAAGACATGGCATCTCATTCATGAAGGAAAATCATGTACAAGGTGTAGTATTCTAGTACGGAGACTAATTGCTTGTTTATTGCTTCTGAAATGTTACTTGTGCTACATACATTGATTTAGCAGTATAAAGAGCAACCCCAACAAAATCCATCAACTTCTTTATACTGAAGGTAAACTATTTTATGGTAATCGATTTTCAATTAAATATTCTGCATTGAGCCTGCAACAAGGGCTGTGTAATGAAGCTCTCATTTGTAATGAGAAATCAATATTTGATCAAGAGGTTCTAGAAAATGTTATGCAAAATGCTACTAAAAAATTTGTGATACTGCAACCAGACTGTGGAGCATGTTACAGGGAATCCAATGCAATGATCAAACAGAACAACAAAACAAACTGACAGGGACTGTCAAAATCGGGGGCGTGGGGGTGGAAATTGAGGGTTTTTTTACTACTTTCCTAAACAAATAGATACAACAATGCCAACCTGACTTTAAAAATGCGTTTGTGGTATTTAAGCCATAGTTATGAGCAGTTAACCATCTGACGGTTTGAAGCCCTTTTAAAAAATATATAGTATCTCAGAAATTGTACAGTACAGTTACCTAAGAGGAAGGGTTCAGAAGAAGTAAAAAATAACAGCTAGAAGCATGGAATGGTGAAACATCACCCTTTTCAATGACATACTCTATTATCAGAAAACAAGACTAGAAGGAATATTTTTCAGAAGAGCCGATATCCAGATTAAACTGACAGGGTAGAGAAAGGAACGCATGCATGGGAAAGCCAGGGTTGAGATACTAAACAACAGGCAGAAGAGAAATGAAACAAAGCAGATACTAAGCAGCAACATTCCTTACCATTAACCCACTTCTGCATCATCTGTGAAATTGTTACCAGATGCCCTGTGGAAACGAGCACTTTTTCTTGGCCAAAGGATCATGGTGCCTGTGAGACTGTCAGGACACTGGGGCTGCAACATCAAGTATGGAATACATTACTCGTAGCCCTAGCTTTCTGAAAGTAGTCTAAACCAACCAGCAGGACACCCATTGTATTGTAAATATCTAAGGCAGGTAAAAGGTAGTGGCCATCTTCCAGTGATTATAAAGCAAGCTAGACGATAGCCTGCTGTATCCTGTGGAAGGTGGATGCAGTTAAATTCTCCGCAGACAACTTAACCTCCACACGGGAATGACAACATTTATGGGAGTCAGTCATGAAAATTATTAAATCCTTATCCATGACTACCTTATGGTCAGTCTGAACATACTAGTGGAGCTGAGACAGCAACAAGAACACTCAATGGCAAATGAGAATTGGATGGAGTTGCTCATCAGATGGATAAAGGCATCCCAGAAGAGAAACCAATACCAGCTGTGACTGGGTACAACAAATGAGATCCATCAATACCTTCTGTGCACTTTTAGAGCTTATCCAGCCAGGACTCAGTATGGAGAATCCTGCTAAAATGTATGCTGTGCCTATGGCCGGGACAAAATAGTAAGCCAACCTTCATTAAAAAAAATAAAAAAATATCCAATTTGCCAATCTGAAGGGTGAATTACTTCTTTAATGAAATGATAGGAAGTAAAGCATGGAGAAATGTCCCAGATAATGGGAATGACCCAGTGAAGCAGAGCAGGTTTAAAATTTAAATCACATTCTTATAAGTATCCTTCCTTGGTGAGAAGAGAAGGCTTTGTTTTCTGTAACCATTTCCTACTGATGCATAACACACGGCATGAAGTCCGAGTCCTGCATAGAGTGGGTCCCACCTAGAACCTGGCAAGTGTTCTCTGCAGGCTGAGGGAAATGCTTAGGGGAGGATGCTGGGAAGCTACAGATATGTTTTGAGCCCTCATATGTTGTTAGTTTATCCAAATGCAGCAAAGGAATCAAACCTGTGTCTCTTAATTTCAAGAGTTAGATGATGTATTAACACTTCATGGAAACATGGAAAAAAAGTGCTGGGAAGAACCCAGATTGGCCAGTCTCTGTCTCTACCATGGGCCAAGTTAACCATGATTAATTTACCTTTCTGACTGCCAGACCCTTCTAAAAGGCAATCTTCTCAATATACCGAGAGAAAAAGCCGTAAGTCTCCCAAGTCACCTGGAAATGCTAGTTTATAGCTGCTGTAGTTGCCAGGCAACCATCACAACCTTCCAGTTACTAAAAATTGTCTGACTGGAGTTGACCTTACTTTTATGCTATGGTTACCCCTACAGCTTTCCCCAAAATAACAAAATTCTGTCAATCTGCCAGAAACAAAATTCTGTCATTACACTGAAATTTTGCAGCCCATTAGTCCATAATATGAACTACTGCCTTTAGGAGTCCCAAAGGGATGAGCTGCTAAAACAACTGATTTATTTCAGTTAGAAGCGAGTTTTTTTGTTTTTCAGTGCATGTGTGTTTCTTTCTTTCATTTTTTTAAAACTAATATTCATATTGATTCTAAGCATGTAGACCTGAGGACCTATTCTGCACTGCAGTTTTAGCCAAAATCTCAATAAGACTGTATAGGAATGCAGCCTATTTTTAAGAATGCAGTATGTGGCCTTTGTGGCCTTATGGCAACAAAGCACTTGTCAGTAACTACTGTGTGTCAGTGTCAATATACAGATCAATATCAGTGCAGAATTGATAGTCAAGATATTCCATGTCAATTAAATCGCATTAGCTTTTAATTTATATAGCATTTATTGCTTATATTGCAAAAGAGGCATGACAAAGAAACTGTTTTACAAAAGTAGGCAGATATCATTCCTACTTTGCAAGCAGGAGAGATAAAAAAGAGAGATGTTAAAGGTTCCTAAAGACAAAGTAATTTGCCTAAATTCCAGCACTACTTCATGCTCCTAATTCAATGGCATCTGAAATTCTTAGAGGAACCATCCAGAAGGAAACTGAATATTAACCAGGGAGCTATTAGGGTAATCTTTAACTCACCTAACTTTACCTGGCTTAAATGGATGTGTCTGGTTCAAGCTACATTCTCTCTACTGACAATGGAGAGAGCTCCCAAGGAAGGATCACCCCATTTGAATGGTGTCTTTACGTCTGTATTGACAAGAGTTAGATGCAATCCAGATAAGTAACTTAAAACAGATACCTAACTTTTAGACAGCTGAGGTTTGGTGAGATGAATTACTCAGTTATAGGTAATCAATGGAAAGTACTATGCAGATGGATTTAAGGTCACATTGCAATTCTATGCAACAAAGGCAGAACTACTCTGGTCTCAGATTACCTTGGTCTGTGATTTATCCACTGAACACTACCCTTTCTGTAGATACTTTTAATGTGTTGGAGATATTTTTTTCTAGCACTTTAAAAAAGATATTTATTTGGTTAAGTGACTCATTGTTTCTTTCCAGCTAGATTTCCAGCTAGATAAGATGTTCTGCAAGCTCAACATCTTAGCCTGGAAAGCAATACAATTGCGTTATAACAATATGACTCATACTTAACCTACTTAAAAAAAACCCCAAAACCCAGAAGGGTTGCCAGGTAAAATTGTAACATAACAGTGCTAAGTATAAGAAAGTTATAAGGGCCTCCAACAAAGAACACAGTGATTCAGGATCCTTCTTGGCACAATTCCGATTTACCTTCTATATCACCCCAAAAGAAACAAGCCTTAAAGGACATATAAGCATAATTTTCTTATACGTTACAGCCTATTTGGGTTTTATAAATGTAGTATTTTATATTTAATGTAATGTACCTTTGCGTTTCTTTTTCTAAGATGTTGCTGTTCACACTGCTGCCAGTGAAGTTGATAACAAAATTAATTCAGTGATGTATAATCCTAACTTTATTTGCTCACCCAGTGTTAAAAAATTAATGTGAAATAGTATCTTTAAAGTGATTTGTATATGCTTCATCAAAAATTCCTGCTGCATATGTCCTTCTTCTATGTCAAATGGAAGGACTTCCTGTTGAAGTTTTTAGGGAATCAAGATTATTAGAATAGTCTTAGAGCACACATAAAATGCTGATTGATGTGGTACCTTGATAAGAAAATATCTAATAATTCAGCTGTATTATTCCTAAACCTTAAGCTGAGGCCACACTGGGCAATGATGTCTAAAGGTAGTGCAAAAGAAGGAGTTTCACAAGTGCTTTGAGCCTGAGCAGTTGCCCAAAAGGGACGCCGACTGTTCTTCATACTTGTTTTCATCCCTGTGCTGTTTTATTCCCTAATACCAGAATAATTGTTTGTGGACCTGCATAGTGAATGTACAGAGCAACTACAGACTGCAATATCTATTCAATTATCTATGCCTTGTGCTGAATTGGTTTTAACCCAGGTCAGTTCCCCCACCCCAATTTTAGAGTCATAGTCTTATAAATGTGGCATAGGGTGTAAGGGTGGGGAAGGGAGATAAGATGGGATGGAGAGGCACAGAAACAGGAATGAACAGCTGGGTCCACTCCCCTATTTGACTGTGCTGATTTATGCGGATTTAATGTTTGTGAAAAGATCATCTCAGGTACCTGAACAGTAGACCTGTAAAATGGTTAATATGGGCATATTTAGCGCTGTTGGTTAATTTTCCTTCAAGCTAACTAATTTTTAAATAGTTTTACAATAATCTGGTAAAAGCAATATGAACAGTCAGTGAGTAAACAGTCTTATGCATATGTTTAAGATCAGCAGGTTTAGAAGAGACCTGCACGATTTTAACATATCAAATCACAAGGATATTTTCTTTAAATGGCACCTGTTGTTTTTAATATATGAGTGCTTTCAATGAAGATATCAGCAGAGCAACCAATGATGCATCTAGTGAGACTGTGCGCTGAAAGATGAATGGTATCTGGAAGTAGGACAACAGCAGAATGTAAGCAGATATGCTAGAGGATATAATGTCAGTGGCTGGAAGCTATTTGGATAGCAAATGCTGCAAGTTTTATGAATGGCTGTCAGGAGCCAATCGTATAAAATAAACCTTACATAAGCCACATAGAAGCTTGGGAATAGACTTGTAAAATATTTTGTGCTCGCTCCTTTAGGATCATATCGCAGATCTAGGTCTAGATCTGAATCTAGATGAGATAGACTGATCTTGGTAGAGCAGTACAGAATCTCCCTGAATTAATTTCTAACCTTAGAAAAGCATATCTTTCAGAGATAAAAATAAATACATTCATGAAAATATTGATGGAGAAACCATCTTGACATGTCATTCCACTAGCTAGTTATTCATATTTCTAAAAATGCAAACAAATCTACTGTGAAATTACCTGTCTTCAACTTCCAGCCTCTGGATCCTTTCACACTTTTTTAGGCTAGTCTGAGAACTCATTCTGTACCATCTAGCTGTTTAGACACTATGACCAAATCATCCCCTAAATTTTTTGAAGCTAGTGTGAACAGATATTTCCCAGAACTTTTTCCTACTAGGAATGTTTTTCTACTCTTTTTATCATAGTTATGGTGAAGACCAGCTTTAGCCATGAGGAAAGTAGGTATGGCAGACATCTGTTGTAAGCAAAATACCTCCAGGATGGACGCTTGTGGCTATGGCTGCTTACTTTGTCTCTGCAGGAAGAAACAGGAGACTAATTATTTGAATAGTGAAACTTTGCAAAGACTCCAAGTCTCCATTTTTCATCCAAAACCTGTCTCCTAAACACAACAGAAATCAGCCTAACAGCAAAAATTTCAATGACTGTAGATGCCAAAATACTTCCCTAAAAATATTAACACTAATAAAAGGCTTTTAATCCAAGAATTATAAATCATTTTACTAGCAATTGCACCAGTTTACAGCCATACAGGAACTAAGTAGTCACTTGCCTAAAGTCAAAGTACTACTCAGAAACGGATCTGGAAATAGAAACAAACCTTCTCTTTGAGTGTTCATCAGAGAATGTATCAAGTGTGTTCTATGGTTTAATATAGCTATTTAAAGCACAAGTGAAGTTTTTAAAAGTTGATCTGTCATTTAGATATTAAAATCATGGTTACGCATGAGTTCACACAAAAGATGGCATCTAAAACCTAAGATGCTGCAGAGAAAAATGCACAAGAATTTAAAACAGTTTAACCATCATTTAAATGGCAAGAGCTTTTTCCCTCTGCCATGTTCTTTTTAATAAGTTTAAAACATACAACAACTTTGAACTACTTGATTACTTGAATCTTATGTTATTTCTATTTTCTTTATGTCTAAGATTATTTGGTCAGGTGTGATTGCATCACCAGGGCCTTAGCACCAATAGACCAAATAGGTCTGACACTAGTGAATGAATAAATACATACTTGCGGACATCCACTGTCCTAATTTCATGCAGCTGAAATTGCGGGTTTGCTCAACAGCTGTTCATACACACCATTAGTGCCCTCTGCAGTATTATGATGTAGTTGTGACATGCAGTATGATAATAAAAGTAGAGAAGAAAAGAGCAGCAGAGCTCTGAACGTTAAGGAGCCAAAGAGTGAGAAGAATATGCAATATAGCAATACAGTAACCAGAAGTGTTTGTTTGATTTCCATTAATTAAAAATCAATAGTGTGGTGTAATATGATTGCAGTTTGATTTTGAATGAAGTTCTTCACTCGTGCAAGCTGCTGCACTGACATCAGCTATCAAAATAACTGCAAATTAGAAGGTTGACACCGCGTTATGATGGCTGTATGACATTGCTAGGAATGTGTGCACATGACTAAAATGATTCAGCACCCAGTAATGGCCTTCCAAGGCCCATTCAAACTATAAATGTGCTTGAGTTTGTGACAGTGGTACTCTTACTCTCTGTTTCGTGCAGTCTGTCATCATCTCAGCTATTGATTTAATTTACTCCACTGGCTTTATCCTGCTTAACCACAGTAATCCCAAACTTGCTTACTCCCACATACCTTTCTCCTATTCCTAACAGTTTTGCTGAATGTGTGTGCTGAATATTTGTGCCACTCTTGGTTTTTCGACAAAATCCTAAAACTCCTACTCACACCTTTATAATACCAGCAGTAGGGAAGCACTCAGTGAAAGACCCCATAAATTCTAGACTTATTCTCAAGATACCAATGATAAGAGGCAGCATATCTGCTCTTGCACCAAGTCACACTGCTTGGCTGCTGACCTACTCATTGCTAGTGTCAGATTTTGCTTCCTGGATCTTCCTGTGTCATCTCCTCTCCAGAAACTTGTCCCAACCAAGGCTGGGAATGGGGGGGATGCATGGAACTGTGATGTCTATCCCATGTAACTAGATTAGAGTTTGTAGGCTTTTATGTTTTAAAGTTTTCTTCAAACATCTATGGCAAATGTTTTGCATATGCTTCTTATTGGTAATAACCGAACCAGAACTGACACAGAACTGTTTTGTTTGGATAATAAAGTTGCAAGAGAAATGAAGTTTTCAGATTAGAGAAGGCTATGATGTATATAAGGGATCATACATAAGTGATGTTGGAAAGAAATGACTAGGAAGGTGTTCTGCATTGGAAAAATAAAGGGTGTTCAAAATGAGGTAGCTTGCTTATTAAGACCATTTGCTTACTGTTACATAATTAGTGTTATTATGAGGTCTTGGACATCAAAACAATCTGTTTGCTATTATTGCAATTTTAGCTAAACCGTAATATCAAAATGCAGAAATACTTTTGCACCATTCCATCTGTGTAAGTGCAGAGTTAATGGGTAGTAATCTTGGAAGTAATAATTTTAAAGTGGTTTCAATTCCTGAGATCATTTAGAGATGAACAGAGATGATTTTTGGTCTAGCTGATTGTGTGATAAAGATCAGGAATAAAATGCACATTCAGGCAGATATTTGACAAATTATCCAGAATAATCTAGGAGTTGAATAGCTTTATGTGATAGTAAAAAAATACTTTTTTTTTTTTGTTGTCGGCTGATGGAAAACACCTAAGACTGGATGTAGAACAGACAGCTCAGAGAGAGGAGGTAACAAGTGTGAAGATGGCAGCCTGAGACGTACTTTCCTGACTCTCTAAGTTTTCTAATGAAGCTCAGTAAGATGCCATAAAGCAAGGGCTTTGAAGGGGCCAAAGGCTGCTCAGGCATTTTTAACACTTGAGAAAAACAAGACTACATTACGCCTCAGGAGAAAGCAGCATTTCTAGAATGATATCAGGTTAATCAAAATAACGTATTTGTCCTAAAAAGAGCTGGCACATTATTGCCAGCAGGATGAAAAATTGTGAAACATGCTTGGATTCTCTGAAAAAAAAAAGAGAAAAAAAATCACAGATGTGAGTGGCAGTAAATGTAGAAGAGCGAGTTGGATGTTTTGTTTGGGTAAGAGGTTTTGTTTGTGCAGACCTTTTTCAGTATGTCACACATGGCTGAGTCTTGATGGCCCTATCCAGGCTTAAAATTTTAACCCTCAGAGGTCATCTTCCATGGGACAGTATCCTGCAGCTACCAGCCATTTTGTAATGAGAACAGCTTGTAGCAAATCCAAGTATTTGGAACATTTCAGTAGGCTGGGAGTTTAAAGTGCACCTTCGCTTTCTGGATTCATAGCTTTTGAATTTAACAGCTATTGTTATCATCATTATAACCTCTAGTCAAGTGAAAATCTGGTCAGCTTAATTTTCTGTCTCTCTTTAGGGTTGACTTTCTAAAAAGGCAGTGATTTGAAAAAAACCACCCACTTTGTGAGACCACAAATAGAAGGCCCTGAGAAAATGGGGAACTTTATGGTTTCTAGCCAAGAGAGCTGCCTCAGGCCTTGGCCATAGGATGCTCCTCTTGGACTTTGGCCTAATACGAACATACCAGTGTATATATTAAGGTACAATATATTCTAAGGCTAGAGAGAAAATCAACTTTCTGTCCCTACAGGCAAAAAAACCCAGGAAATCTCCAGACCACCCTAAAATCACTTTAAAAAAGTCTGACTCCTAGAAATATTTTTGGGTTGCCAAAATTAAAATATGCCTGCTCCAGGGGCTCTCTCCTGCACACTACTCATCAGGCTTGATTTACAGCTCCTGTTTTGTGCATGGAGTCTGAATAGTCACTGGCATGCAAACAGGTAGCCAACACGCATTCTGAGGCCCAGCTGCATCAGAAGCTGCAGCGAGGAAAGATCTGGCCAAAATGCAAGCATTTCCCTGGAAACTTTTCTGCTTATCTGAAGTTATACCTCTGATCAAATGGAGGGGATCTCAGTGGATGCTTTTGCTGATTTTTGCGGAACGCGAGTCAGCAGTGCGCTCTTGTGGCGACGGGGCTGGTTGTGTACCGGGCACAGAGAGGGACCACACAGCCAAGAGGGCCAGGGACATGGCTGCTCCCCACCGCTTGCTTGGTACCTGGGGGGGGCCACTTCTGGTGTACCCCGTCCAGGCTGAGACCTCAGAACAAAGAGATCCGGGCAAAGAGGAGAAAGGCTTCTGGAGGGCCACCGAGTTGATAGGAGAGGCTGCAACACACGCTTTCTGACAAGGAGCTGAAGGAACTGGGGTTCTTGAGCTTCAAGGAAAAGGTTGAGGGGAGCAGCTGGGGTCTTCCCAAGTCTGTCTAAAGAGGGACTGTAGACATTCTGCTACCGAAAACAAACATGTTTTGGGGGTTATTAGTAAAAGAACTGGTATTTCTGTGACAGTCTGACAAATTAAAGTCAATGTCTCAAACATTCGTTAAAGAACTTTGGTGGAGAAGACGGCCTCTGTAAAAACGCTGGAGTTGTGTGAACAGGACAATGTGGCCGGAGGAGAGGGCCCCACGGAGGGTGGGACCGCGCTTCTCCAAAGCTGCGATTCCTTATCTTAAGTGACCAGAAGAAGGAGTGCAGCATATGTGCCTGGAGGAGGGGGCCCCACGGAAGATGGGACTGTGCTTCTATCTTAAGCGGTCATGCCAGGCAGGGAAAGAGAGGTAGCTCCACAATGACCCCCCCCAAAGCTCACCGACTGATTCCAGAGAACCCCGGGAATGTGAACTGCGCATGTTGAGACCATCAACTAACACACTATAAAAGAAGGGAGAACGAGTTCTCAGTGCGCGCCCTCTGGAACTGGATCTCTACGCTGGCTGGACCAACAGTGGACCCAGGACTGGTGAAACCCTTTTCTTTTCTTTTCTCTCTCTCTCTCTCTCCCTCTTTTCCTTCTCTCTTTTCCACAGTCCCTACACCTCATCCTTTTAAACATAAACTGTTGACCAAGCCTGACACTAGGAGTGGATCCAGCTGCCCCTGGGCTCCTCTTTGAGAAGGAGTCCAGAAAGCAAGAGGGTCTGCTCTGAACCTCGTGACTCAACCGGAGGGCTCTCCTTCTGATACATTTCATGTTCCTTTTTCCATTTCTTTTTCTACACCTCCCTTCTCTTTTCAAACAGCAGCTTAATGACATGTTGCAAGGTTCATATTGGTAAGTTCACGTGTACTTGGGCAAGGTTAGCTAGGTTGAATAAATGTTGATTGTTGTTTGAACTCCCCTGATGTCATTTCACCTTAATTCTGACAAAGGAAATCCACGAACCTGAGTTGCTCCAAATTTGGGACGCAACAACTTCCTTTCAGTGTTTCCCCAAATTTTGGAAGTATAAACAAAACCAAAAATTTTGTGTATATATAATAGAAGATTGCCTTCTTCGTACTCTTAAGACTTACTAAGCAACGCTGCTAATGAATGAACAGCTGTCAGGCACCAAAGGGTGAAGTTCCTTTGCAATTGACTGACACTTGCCCATTTAGCTCACATTCCTGATCAGATATGACATAATGGGACAGATGATTAAACTGAAAGACTGTTTTGGAAAGTAGAATTTTCAAAATGTTTGGACAAATGTATTTGTGCCAGTAGTATTTAGTAGTAGTGTATTTGGGGAGTATATTTGGGGAATGTGACCAATGCTGCACGGCCATTAGTGATAGAAGAGGAGTTAAGGAAGAGGAATAACTCTGTCTGATGACTTACTTAAATATGTATAAATTAATGTACCTAACATGCATAAAGGGAACCACCTACAGAAATTTTATGTCTGCTCATATAGCTTTAATGCTTTGGTTCTCTAGTTTCTGTATGTAGGACCATTTCAGTTTTGCCTTCTGTTACTAACAGTTAGAGAAATGCAGAGCTAGAGCTGGGCAAAACTGGTTTCTGGTGTGACCAAGAGAATAGCATCTCTGTTTTCTGCATTTCAGATACAATTCTTCAAAACTTTTAGCTGACAACTTTTTCTCTGCTTCAGCAAATACATCTTCTTTGTTTATACTTTTAAGCTCCAACTTATTGTCACTTATATTTAATGAAAATGCCCAACCACATATTTATAAAGCAGAGAATGGAAACTCTGGGCTCCTGGTGTGACTTATATGTCTACAGCACTATAATTCACTGGCAAAAGTGCAGCTTCCTTGTATTTCATCTAGATGAGGGCTATGAGTACATTTATCTCCTGCAAATATCCTCTCACTTCATTTTTTACTATCCTGTCTCATCCCTAAGGCACAATATCTAAATTTGCACCTAGCTATATCTGCTAGGAAAATATCATCTGATGGTGTGGCCCATTTTCCACAGTGAAACTCTACTGTTCCTGTTGGAAGGAGAGTTGACTGTCTTATCTTAAATTAGGCAGTAAGGTCTTCCAACCAAGGACTGCCTTGTGCTATGTATTTGTACATCACTAAGTGAAATACAATTCTATTCCATGACTTAAATTTGCCTAACTGATTTCATATACCAATTATATGTAACTGCTTAAGTTGGGGATTGCTGAGATAGTGGGAAGAAATGTATCTGGCTTTAATCCTCAGTCAAAATAATCCAACAAAAAGCACGTCTTACGGCAACATCATGTAAGCATGTATTGGGATGCGGCTGCAAAGAATGGTAGTAGATGAATCACTTCCTTCATCACTTTCCTATAGCGCAGAGAAGGTCTTCCATTAAATGTCAGCCTTGACCGAGTCTGATAGAGAGCAGTAAGTGAACAGCACGATTTCATGAAGTCTTTTAGAACACAGTAAATTTATACTACTTTATTATATTCTCTACCGTATTTGTCATGAAAAAATAATCAAGTTCTAGTTGATTTTTGTCTCCAATAAATCTTGATCAAAAGCTGAACCTGCACGACTTTTAATGCCTCACATACTCTATGAATTATAGTGCTACACGTTATTACTTTGGCCTTTTCAATATTCAGCAGTTTACCTGACTGATCACTTTTGCTTTCCTCTGTTTATAGCTTCACTGACTTCCCTCATCATTATCCAAAGTAAGCATATAAAAATAGAATTTACATAGGAAAAAAGAAACAAAACTTTCAAAATTAAAAGTAGAAAAGAAAGCATACAACTTCTTCTGAAGTAGTCTCAAGGCAATGCTGGATGTCATGTGTCAGAAGATCTCATGGACACTAGCATAAACAATGAAATGTCAACTTCAGAAGTGAACTAAACAGCTAGAAATTTATCATCACTGCAGAATTAACTCTAAATATACTTTGAGTATTGCCACCATGTGCAAATCTCCATCTTAGATGGTGACAATGAGCTGTGGGATGTCTTAAGTGCCATGCACAAGTGTAACCCCTTTCTTTATATGTAATCATGATCTGAGTTCAAACTGATAGATACAAAAGGAACATATATGACAGCTTAATACAACTCGTTACCTTGTAGTATGATAGCTGTATAATATGAGCACACATTGTGTCATTCAAATGCCATAGCTCTTCTGTACCTTCCCACAACAGACTATGAGGCCAGGAAAAAACCCACCAGGCTTATTTTCTTAAAAGTGCTGACTACACAACTCATAGAATAGTTCAGCTTACTTCGGTGCAAAACCCAAGAAGATATGACCCCCAGGAGACTTGCTGCCTTACACAGCTTAGTGCTATGTGGGAGCCAATGCTGGCTGACTTGATCAGGAAAACTTGATTGTAGATAATCCATACTAACTATGCAGTAACAATATACATTAAGCAAATTTACAAATTTGTTCCTTTCTCAAAACATCTGAAGATATTAGAGAAATTAGCTCTGAGAAATTTGCAATTGCAAATAGAAGGCCATTGATCTCATACACTAAACTGAGTTGGTATTGTTGTGATGATCCCTTTGAAGCATATAGTCTTACCCAATCCACAGAAGAAAGAACAGTACAATCTGAGGTAGTAGAGAGAAATGGAAGGACGGAGAAGATGGAAAATAATATCTAAAACCATCCTTGCTATTTCATGAAGCTGTGTTGTCTTGTTTGTTTTGTTTGATTTTTCCCCCCAGAACTTTGTTTTCTGAGGCATGTGGCACCATCTAGTGGCCTCATAAAAATTTACTCAAATTTTGAGACCATCTTTAACTACATATAATCACATTGGTTTTAGGGATGTCTAATGGGTTACCTAGGTATAGAATTTCTGATTAGTGAAGCCTTGATTTTTTAGTTAAAACTGGCACGAAGGTATCATCATTGATGAAAAATCAGAACAGTGTGTTAGAAGCTTCTAAATAAGACTATAATATAAAAACCTATCACAATTTCAAATTCTAATACTCTAATCTCAGATATCTGAATAAAACTGTATGTGACCAAGATGCAGCATTCTTCTTGGAAGTGAAATCCCAAGTCCAATTACATGGCAAAGCCAAAGGAGAAGTCTATTCCTCAGATTCTCATTTGATGCTGAATTTTTGATTTCTGCTGCAGTGTACGTTGACCAATTGTCTAACACAGTAGATTAGAGATGACGTCTTTTGTGCTATTAGTTTCTTGGTCATAGCTCTTCCCTTACTTCTTCTCAGATCTCCCACCTTTGGAAACTAGAGTAATGATTTAAGGTGGCATGGTACTGGCTTTCTTAAAAAAATGAAGTGGTCTTTTCAGATCTTACCAAAACTGAGCTGATTTGCAGATCTGTAAATCTGTGCTCAGTCACTGAGTTGTTTGTGTACTTCTAAAAATCATGCAGTTATAGTGCTGCATTTCCTATGTCAGCCTTTCCTCAGTCTCACCTCTCTTCTCAGGTAGGAAGTGCAGATCTATTTGACGATTCTGTGTTTTACCATCTTCATATATATATATATAACACAAGCTAGATGATTACTGTTTTTCCTACAAAACACTGCCCTTGTTTAGGACTAATAGGATTACCTTTTTGTATTATGCAGAACAAGATGCACAAAAGCAAGAATGTTTTCGTACAGTAGATGAGGTTACAAGAAAATCTTCAAGCTATACAATGAAGATCTGCAATAGATCATTGTCACTGCAAAATCCCCTCCTTTTAACTGTCTTCATGATTGAAATTTGCTTTCTATTATAGGTTGCATTAAGTCTATCAGCCTTTTCAAAATCTTTAGAAGGCAAATGTGCTATTCCTCACTATTTTATCACTTTTCTGGTCCATTTGTGGGATTTAAGAGAAGGTGCTTAAAATAATGAGGTTACCTCTAATCCTAAACAATTAGCAAGTCCCCAAAAGCCTTCAGATGAATAAAAAGTCTAAAACCAGAATTTTTAAAAACACACGTAGAGTGATTATATAACTCCTAGACACTCTACTAGAATGGTAAAAAGCAACCTGTATAAAAAAGAATCTTATAAATTCCTGCATTTGGAAGGGCAGTTCATGCTGACTGACACAGTGATAGATTAAGATTAAAATTCCCTTCAGTAACAAAAAGATGGATTATTTATACCTGTGAGGAGTTAAGCAAAGTTGCCTCAATGTTTCTGCGGCATGTGTACATGGCCTTGTGCAGATGGTCCCCGTCTCATTCCGCCTGTACTTTGGAGGAAGTTACCATCAGGTTAGAAATGGTTAATCTCTCAGAAAAGCTGATCAGTTCAGGTGATGTGCCACATTCACACTGCTGTACTGCTTCTGTCTAGTTTGGAGGTTGCTAATTTGGAGATATCTTTACTTTGTCCCATGCTATGGAGCTGATATATCCCAAATCTTATCTGAGTAAAGTACAGTGTGTGGATTCAGCAGTCACACTTGAAACAGCAGGTTTCTACAATCTTTGTTTTTTGACAAAAAAAAAAAGTAATTTCTCTCTGCCTTTTCTCAAGTTTACAGTCTGTCTTAATTTGCAATTGCCTCCACATGTAATTACTGTATGATTATTTTTCTCTAGAATTCCTACGTTATGATGAGATTATGAAACAGCACTTTGGCCAGACAGATCCTTTCTTACTGATTTATAAATCTTTCTAAATTTGATCTCTTATTAAGATAATTTTCTCATCGCTAAATAGCAGTACATTGTTTCCACAGCACAATAAACAATAGAATGAAAAATAATAGTGTGCAAAATCTTTCTAAAAAATTAGCCACCTAGTAGTGAGTCAATCCCAGATGTATATATCCTCCCCTATTTAAAGCATCTTGTACCTAAACCAGCTGCTGCTGCTTTTGTTGCTACATCAGATTCAACTTAGGAAAAGACATGGTAATGAGAGCTGACAAACGGCAATCCTCTGATTCAGAAACATCTAGAAATTCCCTGGATAGGAGAAGCTAAATTCCAGTGATCTGCGAACAGCACAGATGGCCATGTAGCTGGGTTGGAAACTGAGACTTCTTTCTGCCAGCAATAGATATTCAAAGAGCCAATTGCAAAGAAGCTTGAAACAAATCCAGAGGTGGCAAAATGTATAAAGTACAGGTCTCAGAAGTTTTAATTTTAGAAGGATATGAATATAGAATCTGCCCATGTGAAACAATGGAGGTGAAAATCAGACCACAGCATAGTGACAGTTAGGCATTTGAATTTTCCAAACGAAATATTACTATAATTCTTGCACATATCCAGTCCTATTAAAATTCTCCTTACTCCTCTGGAGGAAATTTCAAGGAATCCACTACTAGAAATTGTTTGCTAAGCTACTTGAGATGATACTTTCAAATCCTGATAACAATTCATGATGGTTCCATATATCACCTCTGCTCAAGCTTTTAGAAATCAGCTCTGATAGCCTCATGTAAAGTTGATGGTCAACGATTTACAGAAACACATAATTTTCTCAGTGGTTAGATTGTGAGTCTGGGGGGCTGGATGCACAAGGCTCATATGAGTATTGGGATGCTGACCACTGCAGTGCTTGGTGTCTTTTTGTCTGTCCTGCTGCCTAGTGCAATTCACAATGATCCTAAAATGATTGAGAGAAAGAGAGGCAGAGAGACTAATAGGGACTAGCCAGTGTGAAATACCAAAAAGAGAAAAGTAGACCATGTTTTCCGAAGAGTTAATTATTTCTCCAATTTAACATTCACAACCATGAACCCCCTTTCTGGATGTCATTGCTAAAGTGACTTATCCTTTCATCCTCACCAAAAATGGATGAAAAGGAATGAAAAGAAGGAAATAATTCTTCTGCCTTTTTTCCTGAAGAGTCAGTAGTTAGAATAGTTAGAATATAGTTCATTGGCACGAAAGTATTGCTCAAAGCAGCCAGTGCAATCTGGACATTCAGACCAGACAACTACTAGCAACTCCTTTCAACTACCAATTACGCTGACTCTACAGGCAGGGCAAGTAGGAGAGACTCAACTTAGACAGCAGCTCAGTAGGTCCTTAGTGAATGCAAACTGCAGTTGAGTATTGGACCTTGACAACTAAGGGGCATGCAGATGTCTAACGCCACCACTTCTTAATGCTAAACAGCAGAGACTTCTCCCACCAAGTAGAAACAGTGGAATTTACCAGCATAAGTTGGATCAAATCCAAGGAGAATGACTTTTTGAGCAAAAACTTCAGTAAGACTAGAAAAAGTTACTTTGTCACTGTAACTGTCATCCTGCAGTTGCTCTCCTTAAAATGCAATATTCATTGAATTCTCTGTGATGGCAAGATTTTCTATGGCAGGTAAATTTTTGCTTTTCCTATCACTTTTCCTTTACAAAGCAACATCTTAGATTGTGCCCTCTGTGAAAAAAAGTATGCTGTCGCCAATAAAAAATTTACATCTATTAACTCATAAAATATTACATTTTCCCATGTACTGAAAACAGGAAATAACTCTACTGTTAACAGAAGTGTTGGCTGTCTTTACACAGGTATAAACAAATGTACAAATGAAAGCGCCTACCTTTACCGCGCTATCTTGCATGTGTGACTCTTCCTAGGCTAACACCGATATTCTAACTTCGGACATGTATCCTGGTGGGAGCATTGATTCCAGTCCTAGCTCATGTTCCAGCCATTCAGCTGGGGTCTTATAGTCAGATATTTCCCCCTACGTAGAATTTGGGTTGCTTCTGTTTATCCCTGGACTCAAACCAAAAGATGGCTACTCTATGGTAAGTAGGAGCTTGGGCATCTGGGGGGTGAGAACTTGCTCTAAGAGCCAGCATGCCCGTAGCTTCCCTATGCATGAGCAGTACCAGCTTTATGAACCATCAACAGATGCGGTAGCGAGCTCTAGAACAGAGCAGCAGAAAGTTAGCCAGGTATAGGTCGCATATGGCTCATGTACACTGGGGAAGTGGAGAAACTGACTTCTCAGAGCTGACACCATCTTCAGTGAGGAGGTAACTCCAGACAGCTCAGCCTCCTTGGAGAGGCTGCACCCTGCCTATGGATGTATTTGTTCTTCACTCTGCTTTACCACGGGGTCGAAGCTTACTTTCTACAAGAGAAGACAAACAGAGGAAAGGTGCCTGCAGAGGCAGATGCACATCCCCATGGAGAGAGAGCTCTTTTTCCTTTGTTCTCATGTATGCCAAGCAGATGGCTTAAACTGACCTCCTTGACTTTGAAATGGAAGGGAACGTGAGAACTTCATGCTTGTGTGGTTAGCATCAGTCTCACTCAGGAAGGTGTAATTATCTAATGAGACACAAGGCTTTCTCCTAGCTGTAAGTTGTGCTGCCTGTGCCCAGACGTGAGTTTTTCCAGGCCAGATTCTGAAAGGAAGACCCAAATAATGTACTGTAGACAGTGTAGGTTTTTAGCAAAGAAGAAAAAGAACAAGAAATGATGTTGATATTATGTTTTTATGGTATGTCTAACAAAGCTTTGAGAATGCCCAATGTATATGAATTATTCAGAGGCAGTTCTAACAGTTTCTAGATTAAAAAAAAGAGACGAAAGAAAAAATTAAAAATCTGTAGTTAGCAGCTAGTTCCTGTCTTTATCAGCAAGGGACAGTATTTATAACCTAGTTATACAAAACATGTTTTCAGAAATCATCTTCTGTTTCATTAATATTCAGAACTAGTTTCAATCATTTTAATTTTCATATGTAAACTACATAGGCAGCTGGATTATCCTTACAAAACGGTAACTTCACTGAAAACTTGGACATAAAGGTCTGAAATCATTCACCACAAAACTAGGACTTTGAAAGTCATACTTTCCTTTCATACAAATACCATTTTTATAGGTGTTGTTGTTGTTATTATTATTATTATCATTATTATTACTTACCTTTAGGTACATCATACTTTTTTCTTTTGTGACGTGGTATACCAAACTCTTCATTACTTCAATACTTACCAGAAATACCAGGACAGCAGGTATAATGAAAATCCAACCAGTAAGAAGTAGCTAAACAGGACTATCATAAAAAGAGGAGAAAACAGAAATTAGTTCTCAGCTCACATTAAATGTTTTAATCAACAAATGGTAAAATATAATATGAATAAGCTAACTGATGCCTTGAAATAATAATTCTGAGAAAGAAGAGTCTTACAAAACATTTCTAACCTTCTCCAAATGTATTTTCATCTAAAGCAGAAATGTAAGAACCTTTCACTAACTAATAGGAAAAAAAAATAGTTTCTTTGCAGTAGACATAAACTAATGTAGTTTCTTTGCAGTAGACATAAACTAATGTATCTTCACCTCCATTATCTATAATTGGTCATTTAAATTGTAAGGGCTGTGGCACAAGCTAAGATACAAATGGCGCTACAAAAGCTGTTGCAAAGCTGCAAAAGAAAATCTTTCTAATTGCAATAATGATGAGAAATAAACATTTTCTCATGACAAGGTTTTATTACATTAGAATTTTTCTTTTTCTTGCTGAAGTGAAGTATGTAAGTCCCTACTTACATTTAAAAAAAAAAATGTTATTTGTCACTAGCAAGTTCTCTCTGAGTCTACCATTCCCATACATGTTTATAGTGCAGGCTGAGTATTGACCTTTAAGTTTGCAACTGCCCATTTGCCCATCCTGAAAAGGAAGTTGAAGTTGCTACCAGTAAGTGCCAGTTCAGTCCAGTTTTAACCAGTATGGGCAATGTGGTCTTGCTTTCTCGGATTGTCCCTAAGTCAAGCAGGACAATATAAACACAAATCAATGCCTAGACAGGAAGCACAAATGAAGTAAGGGGCAGTGCTGGCAGTTAAGTAATAATTAATGCTAGTATCATGTGGGAAATTACAGGACCTTTGATCTTATGTACCCCACAGCTAATGATAAGGAATGCAAGGATCAAAACTAACTTACTGAGTCATCTTTGTTTTAATCTAATACTTTTAGAGCATATCCATTTTGGTTAGAAGAGAGGCACCTTTTACACTATTCTAAACTGATGTGATCCCTCAATTGCTACCACATTTTGTTATAAGGCTGTGAATTTTGCTGAGTTTATTTCAAGGGAGAGATTGAGTGGTAAAATGGCAATGAAAACCTATGCATTTCATCTGTATTTGGTTACCAGAGCACCAAAGAAAGAAGATCGAAGCTAACAATTATGATGGAGTCCAGAAATGCATAGGGAAACAAAAGTACTGACAGTGACCAAAGGTCACTGATACCGAGTACTGAGTGGCATCAGAACTGACTTGCATTCTTAATTTTGATGGTGTGAAGACTAGAAAAGACAGAGTTTACTATTTTCTCTCTTTTTTTTTCTTCTTTTCTTCCCCCCTTTTTTTTGTTACTCTATATTATTACTACAGAAACTCCTGACTATGTGCTTTGATTTTCCTAAAAAAGATGTGCATTATTAACATGTGAATGTGTTCAAGTGATAAGATGTATATTATACTTCCATCTAGCAGACAATACCGTGAATCAGCTTATGTTTTCTTCAGCTCTAGAAGTGTGTTCACCCAGAAGTATCCTACCATACAAAAGCAATTGGGAATTATATGCCATTCCATATCAAAACAGGGGATGTAAACAGAATATGGACTCCTTGTAAGTCACTGAATAAACAGTAATTCAGATGGCTTTGCTGTCCAAATGAAAAAAGATAAAGAAGCTTATTTTGTTAGTGCTTAGATGTTAAAAATCAGACAAATATAGTGTAATTTCCTGTTTTGAGCTTCCCTGATGAGTCAGTTTGCCTTCTTTCTTCATTCTATATTACTGATGGATTTAATTTGATTGCAATTGTAACTTTGATTTGATAAGGGCATTGTTCAATTTTGTTCAGCATGATTTAAGTAATGGAGGCTAAATTAAGATATTCATAGGTTTTAAATCTGATTATTTATTAACTTGTAATCAAAGTCATAGAAGCATATAGGTCTGATTTTTCTATTAAACTTCTGGTGAGAGTATCCAACTTCAGAAGAATAAAATGTTATCCCAGATGATAAATCTGAAATCTAATAAAATGGCTTCTAAACATTTGTGTATTTTCTTCAAAGAATATATTATCATCATCATTCTTTGTCATAAGAAGGTAAATTGCACTTATAAACTTTCCAGGGGAGATTTAGGTTGTATTCACATTGGCAAAGTTCTCTCTGCTATACATCCCTTTACCTTACAAATAAGAAATACTCTGTTTAAACTGGATTTGCATTACATTTGCTTATGCTGCTGCATGAAACTTAACACAAAGGTCTCTCTCATGTTTCACCAAATTTCATGGTATAAGTTGAGATATTTTACTCCATAACACTAAATATAAATACTGTCATAATGGGTTGTAGACCTCTTAATCCCCAAGAATTCTTCATGTATATAAGCTCTTCAAGCTTGACTGCTGCTTCTTTTTGTACCTCTGGACCAAGGCAACAGGTCATTAAGTTAGTTTCATGATCTGTAAATACCCACTGTAATTTGGCAGCTAGAGTAGGTTTTAATAAAAATTACTTTTTTGGAATGTAGTATAACTGAAATGTGCACCTACCATGAGATTACTAATAGTCAGAATAAGTAGCTTAGAAAGCAGGCAGTAAATAAGCTCTGTAATTGGAAATGCCATGTGTTCTTCGGGAAGAAAATGTGATTTTAACAATTACTTCAGTCTTATTGAATAGATTTCACTCCACAGGGTACATAATACCTTTGCAGAACAAGTGCTGTAGTAGATCAGTGACAGTAGAAGATGCTGCCAAATTGTACCTAGAAAAGTTTCAGGACAGAGCCAAATTCTGCTGTGTGCAATGGCTCTGATTCTCAAGAATAGTCAGTATGATTATACACCCAAGATAAGGTTAAACACTGACACAGTTTTTTGCAGAACTTGGCCAAATATGATGCACAAAATAAAGACAGTATTTGCATAAACACATAATTTACTAAAAATAGCTACAATAGAGCTTTGTTCTCACTATTTTATAGTAGTTTAACTGAGCTGCTGTTTCATTCAAGCAAAAAGACAAGTTTTGAGGGTTTTTGGTTTGTTTTGGTTTGTTTTGGGTTTTTGTTGTTGTTGTTTTTTGGGTTTTTTGGTTTTTTTTTTGTGTTTTTAATGAAGATACTAGAGCATCTTTTATTATTTGGTTTTGTTCAATATTTCATCCCCAGCGCTTTCCAGCCCTACTGGAGATATATCAACTTACATGTCAGAATTTGACACTAACTTCAGAGATTTATTTTATTACTCCTGGGCTTACAATCTTTATTTTGTTTCACATTGGCTCTCCCCCAAGCACAGCTTGAAATGGATTAAAATTGAATAGCATTACTTGTGACAAATCCCCTGCTAAACATGCAAAAGAGCAATACACTGGAGATGTCTGAGTCTATTTCTAATAACAAAATTATGGCTAAAGTAGCTTCTGAAAATAACGTTCACTGATTTAAAAGTTTTGGACAGAATTATATTAATGGGCTTAATTTACCACCAGTCCCTCTTGATGAATGCTAATGATATTACATTGGAATAAACCAGGGGCTGGGGGATGTTGCATGAACTTTCAGAGTTCATTTTGCTAAGATACCGGTAAAGTTTGAATTGTAATATTTTAGGTACCTAACAAAGATCTTTAAATTAGAAAGCTGTTGTCTCTAGGATTCTTTTAAAGACAGCAGAAAGCAAGACTTCTTCTCTGAATTCACTTTCGGAGAACTCAGAGCCTTTGCTCCAGCTGCACTGTGGGACAGGCGAAGTCCGGTCCCTTTGCTATCAAAACCAGGGAGACGGCTGGAGTGCAAGATTTCCAGCTGCTACGTTCCCTCTCCACGGATTCCAGACATGGCCCAGTCACACACTTTAAGCTGAGCTAGACAATCCTCGCGCTGGTTTCACATAACCTCTGTTTCCTGTTCAGAACAGTAACTCACAAACACCCTGACTTAACCCCCAATTTTCCACCCTTTATTATACATTTTTTTTGCACTTGGCAAAAATGGATTCATGAAATGGATGCAGGCCTTTGCAGCCACAAAGTTGAAACTGTTCTCAAGTGTGGTGCCATTGGCTAGCAAAGACTGTGAGTGTTTGGAAGACCACTGTTGTCAGTGGTTGTCCCATATCACCACAGTACGCACTGTTGCCTTAATGACCTTTTTCCCAAAAGATCAAAAGGTAGTAATGATTTGTATGTTAATTTTGCAGGACTTGTATTGCTATAGACGTAAGATATTAGACTAATAATGAATTCATCCAGAACTATTAAATCACTTATAAAGCTGTAAAAACAGAGTCCCTAGTAAATTGTCATTGCTAAGTTTCTGAAGGCCATTTATGATATATACTACATAGTATATAATGTGTAGGAGAAAGTTTTCTTCTATATATTTTGAACAATTATTGTTTACATGGAAAATCTTTCCTTTCCTCTCCAAATCACCATTTATTCTGTTGGTAGGGTATGTTTTCTTTAGACTAGAATTATAATTATATAAGAAATCAACAAATACTGTTGTGTTTCTGAAAGCTCCAGTAAATGACCTAGCACTTTCATAGAGATGTGGTACATGACTGATGGTAGAATAGCTGTAGTATCATTTTTTCCTTTCTCATAAAGGTAAAAGGACTAAACATTGCCATAAGTAAGGGAAGTATGATTTATTTTTAAATTACCACATAGTTTTCTAATTTAAATCCAAAGAAAGTGTAACATTTTTCAAAAGCACTAAAGCCCCAGCATCCTTTCCAGAAGTTACTATTACAGTGGGGGGCTGTATCAACAGAAAGATGTAAGTATCTAATGTGGCTGCTTAAATGCTTGCTGCCAAACTTGACATACTACATTGAGATGCAGAAATTTTCATGTTCTCTTATTTCTGCCACAGGGCTTGCCTCAGTTAAACTAATCCTTGCCAAACATAAGTAACTGCAGCTATAACTCTCATCTAACCTATTATGGCATTCACTGGCAAGACGTATAGTCCATTTCATCTGCGAAACTTGAAGTAGTCAGCATTCCTAAGAATCATCTGTCCGGCAAGTGTGAAAGAGAAGGACACCCTTTTACCCAGAGCTTAATGGTCAACAGATGTACTGGGATGTGGAAATTCCAGCTTCATATCTTTTTTTCTCTTGCTTGAGGAGGGTTGCTTCCACATCAACCTACAAGCAGAATAGTGACTTTTCTGGAGGCTAGAAAAATCTAAAAGAACACAATCTCTCTTGGTTAAAGACTTCCCATTTTGTACAAAACAAGTATCACTGACGCAGGAACCGAAACCCAGGTATGAAAGTGCCACCAATCTACTGGAGCTCTAAGGTGACAAGAACCTCCTTGTAGTGCTTTCTCCGCAGATAACCAAAAGGGATTTTAAATGTAAAATTTTCATGCTATCATAGAATATAAATTAGAGTTTTTAACATTTTAAACAGAGAAAAATGCAACATGACCAGGCCAAAAGGGAAAGCAATTGAAAGAAGATCTGGGTTTGATTCCAGAAAACTCACGGGCTTCCCAGGTTGCAGCAAACTCTGTACGGTCCTTGCTGGTCTCAGAGGGAGTTTCTCCTCCCTCAGCTCTGCCCAGTCTTCTCCCTGCTCCTCCCAGTAGCAGCAGGATCTCCTCTTGGCCTTCACTCCTCCAGGTCGGACAAGCTCAGTTCCCGTGACCTCTCCGTGACGTGCTCCAGCCCCCCCGGCCTTGGTACCATCTGCTGCACTCGCTCCAGCGTATCAGTATCAGTACTTGTCCTGAGGAGCCCCGAACTGGACACGGCACTTCTGATGCAACCTCCTAAGCGTCAAACAGAAGCAGAGGGACATTTCCCCAGACTTGCTGGCTATACTCATGCCTGATAGGCAGGGTTTTTTTGCTACATTAGTACGTCATTGACCAGTGTTCATCTCGTCATCCCTCAAGGCTCCTAGGCTCTTTTCCACAAAGCTGCGTACTAGCTGGTCGGGCTTCAGCCTGCACTGTTGCATGGGCTTATTCTCTCCCCCCTGGATTTTGCACTTGCCTTTGCTGAACTTCATGAGGTTTCTGCTGGCTCATTTCTCCATTCTCTTGACAGCCCTGTGAATGGCCCTACCCGTCAGTACATCACAGTTGTCCATTGGTTTGGTATGATCTGCAAAGAAGACAGGGTTTATTTATTTACTTGTCTAAGAAGAAGTTGTATTCATTCTGGATAAAAATAGAAAATGTCAAAGGAGCTCAAGAGACAGTCTGAGAACTTCTCTTTATTACATATTCATTCTGTCCCTCGCACTCTGGGGAATGTTTTGCAACTTGTTATATTCATATCGATATCGGACCTGTATTTTGGGAGACTGTAAATGGGCTTCCGCTCTGAGCGTATAACAAAGCTACTGATGCACAAGAGGGCAGTGTGTCACCGGAAAATCTCGCACTGGAGTTACAAACTACACTGCTGCTGTTTCTGGCATGAAAATGATCTGGGGCTGATATATCAGCTCAGTTATTTTAAATCCAGTCATTGAGCCAATTTAATGAGCCCAGGGAACAGAGAAAATTAAACATGTTTTCCTACATTTTTCCAGCCTTTACATCTTTATTGACTATACAGGCTTTGTATATACTATTTCATACTAATGCATATAGGGAATTCTGCCAAGAGTGACAATATTACACCATTGCTGCAAGCTGCAGCCAAAGCATGATAATGGCAACAATTGACTCGGCAGCGAGTGCTGGCTCTGATACCTCAAGGTCACCTTCCAGTAGCAGCAGTCGAACTTCCAAAAGCTGGTGTTTCGCCACCCTAAGGAACTTGGAATTGGGTTTTTCCTCCTGTGTAATTTCAGGAGACGTAAGAAAGATTTGTGATGAACATTCAGATAGAGTATTTTAACTTACCTGACCGTGAAATAAATTTGCATTGTGCCTGGGATTCAATATGACAAATTAATTTAGGCCTTACTGTGTTTTTAAGCCTCCTAAGACACCAAACCATGCAATTATCACCATGTAGTCTACGCAGTGTTCTGTTTTACATACTGCGAACATCTCTGTGGTATGGTAATGACATTCTTAATACATCTACTTTTATGGTGTAGAATAGCTAGGACTTACAATGAATGCCTTTGTGCTGCAGGTCTGGAGAGCAGTATTTGAACGCTGTCACGGTTCAATATTTTAAAGCCCCTTGTAAACTCTTTTGCCACAGCATAAACCAGGAAAGTACACTGATGTTCCTCGTGATGTCTGGAAGCCTCTTCTGCTGAGGCCAGTGACTGCGATACTACAGGTCAATATACAGGTGCAACAAAACAGCAGTGAGAGAAAACTGATATAGTATCTTCCCAAAATGTCTGGCTCACACCAATATCATTATTCACTGTACACTAAACTTACACCTGGCTTAAAAATAAAGGAATACATGTGCAAAGTGAACAAGCAGCCAGTGCTATGTATTAGAAAAACTTTAAAGGAATCGATATTACAGAAGTGTAGAGCATTGACATGCTGGGGAAAAAAAAGACAAAAAATATCCTATGAAATGTCATTAATTTACTTTTAAAGTACCTTCTTCCCCAGGCTTCTCCCTTCATTGCATTTGGAATCCTGAGAAAAATAATGCTTTTACGTGTTGTGCAAGCCATTCATTAATTTGTAATCTTCAGTTCAAATTTTCCCTTAGCAAGAGAATATTGTCCCCAGACTTCCAGCAGAGAAAAGCAAGGAGGAGGGGGAAGGAGCAGCAAAGTCCACATGCATTCTGCTGTGTCTTAGCACTTTGAGTCTATAATCCCTCTTTCAAAAACAGAATGGAGGCAGTACAGCCACATGACACCCTCAGCAACCTCTTGTGGAACACTAATTTGAAAATACGTTTGAAAACATATTTGAAAATATGTTCTTCAACAAGAACAATCATTGGCATTACAATCTTCCTTTCCATGTAATCCTTTCCAGAGGATAAATCCTCCACATTGGTAAAGTTATTTTGCCAGATGCAGTCACTCAAATGAATATTGTCCATTTCATATCATAGCATCTGCAAAACATAAAGAATAAACCATCCAGCAAGCAGATATGCTTAAAATGAGAATTAGCTTGCATTCTTAGGTGCCATAAAGCTGAAAAGCTACTCTCTTAAATTTCCTACTTCAGTAGTGCCAGTGGAATTTTCTTCTTTTTGCACACATACATTATAAAGCACCTATTGTTAGACAACTAAAACATCTCACTTTTAGTGAACTTTTAAAATCTTTTCAAAAACACTTTGAAACATCTATTATTTTAATTGGGTAAGTAATATTGGAAAGCACATTTTTTCACTGTCATTTTTTATTGCAGGACTAAAAAATCTTCTGACATTAAATATTTCAGAAACACTGATATACTCTTACTGCCCAGCTCCTAGGTTCCACTTACAGTCCTCCTCTTCACAATGATCTGTGTTGATAGCCCCAAGGCATTAGGCCAATGGTGGTCTCAAAATCTTGAAAAGTGTGGGGGCGGTAGGATCTCTGAAGAGTCTCGGAGCCCAGGCATTTGCTAAGCTCATCCCAGCAGCACACCTGTGAGAAGTTGAGTCGGTGTCAGATGAAGCCAACACAGCTCCGTAGACTGGTTCTGTTTTGTGGAGGTTCCTGATGAAGTGGCACTGAAACTTTCAGTTGCCATTAGCTACCTGTGCCTTTTGGATAAGGAAACCCTTTCTGGGCCAGCTGTAGGTCAGACGGTGCACTCATACCAGTTGTAACAGACTGTCTCCCTGGGTAGCCAAAGCAGCTCTTGAGTCTCGGATCTGATTTTAGTCATGTTTCTCCATTGCCTGACCTGGTTCTTGGAAGAAAACTGTGAGATACTCAGAATCAGCCCTCATTTCTTTGGAGTTTTTCGGTCATGTCACTATGGCTGCTATGGTCTGAGTTGTCTGAATCATCCTTTGATTTTGTGTTGGGCTCAGTCCAAAGATTTGATTAAGCATCTTGAAAGTATTTTAATGCATATACATTGCATAGATGTACACACAAAAATCTTGTCATTTCCTTTTCCAGAATCTCATCTTTTTACATATAACGATCTTTTCCTGCTTAAGAGTACTACTTCGAGGCAATTTTCTTTAGTTTATGACGTTACTCAATTTATCCCATGTTCCAGACATTTTCAACTTAACCAATTCCCCTTCCCCCCACAAGTTTTTTTCAAAAGTAGTCAATATTCTATTCACTGCAAGAAGTTAACCAGGAAAACAGTAAAATGATTCCAAATTTGTATTTACAATCTGTGTTCTACAAAAGGCAAAATGGCACTGGTTAATACTGATGTGTCCAAAATTGGTATTTCAGTGCATCTGCAGGGATTGCCTTGCCCTGTGAACAATGGAAAAAAAACCAGCTAAAGAGATGCAGAATATTCCCTGTTTCATTCTCCAAACTGAGTGGTTCATGGTGAACTTCTCTAGAGTTAGGGCTGGGGCAGGACTAGTAGGAAAGCTTTGTAAAATTCACTTACATTCAACTTTCATCTATTTGCAAAGCAATACAATGTTGTGGCTTTTTGCATTACTTTGTTGCTGGGGTCTGTGTATTCAGAATTGACAAGCAGAAAATGCCTCAATCACGTGGCACGGACAGTTCACTAACGTAGAGTTTAACAAAAAGCTCGCTTAGCCTGCACAACCACCTTGAGAAGGGTTTCCTCGATCACCAGCAGGCCATGAACACTGCGAGGTCCATGAATTTTTCAGTAAGGTTTCCACAGGGCAATGGAAATCTCTCTGCTCTGGACATCATTTGTCAAAGCTGCTTGGATACAGGAGACTGTAAGAGACTATTTCTTTCTTCCTCAAAAAGAGGGGTTTAACATAGACCAACACATAGTGAAGTGTGGAAGTCGACTGGGTGAAAGATTAACTTCTGCTACCAATACAAGTCAAGGCCATGGTCACTTCTGATTCTCCTTCTTATCTCCTTCTTATCTTAACATTGGAAGATTCTGCACTTTACTTTTTGATTCAGTCAGTACCTCATCTACAGGATTTGGCCTTGACTGTAGTACTACCATATACATTGAAACAGAAAATTAAATATGTTAATGGAAGTGCTGGTAAAAACCAGAAAACTTAAATCACTTTTTCTGGTGGAAAAGACTGAAAAGCACAAAAAAAATTGTTTGAAAATAAATTTACACCAATTGTTTGGTTTTTACATCCATTTTTTATCCAACAGAAAAAAACCCCATGTATTTTTCAACCTTTTCCAACATTATTCTTTTAAATAGGATAGTTGTTATAAAATAATAATAAAAAAATCTCTAAGATTTATAAAAAACCCAATTCAATTAATATCCAGATACCAGGTGTTTCAGATTTTGCAACTTCTGATACAGTATTGTCTCACTGGTGCAAAATTTGCACTTTTATAAGAGCAACTCCCTCCTTGGAACTGGCAGAGTTGGTAGGGATATCTCTTTAGATGTTATTTTTTTAGGGATTTCTATCTTTAAAGTGCTTCTGTAATTTTCCCATGTTTCCCTGTCAATGATATTTCAAAACCCTGCCCCATTGGTCATTTTCTTTTTCTTTGATGTTTTGTGGCTATGCTTATTTAATGCTGGGTTACGGAGAACCGGGCAATTCCTGTCTTTTCTCCCACAATTTTGACATCTCTGTATTTATTCAGTTCACATCTCACTTTAAGTGAAACTGAAAAATCTAGTGTGAGACTAAAGACAGTCAACTGTGGCAATGAACAAAGAAATCAGGACATGTTGTACTGAAGCTTATCATGTTACTTTTTATCCTAACAACTCTTTAAACCATTCTGGCTTTTGTTCTCTAGGTACCCTCCTACAGATGCCTTTTGTAGCCATTATATAAAAGATTAGTGCAGTTTATTAGCATTAGTACTAATTTCCACAAATACGCTTTATTGTCTTTTACAAAGATCATCAAGTTACCAAGAAGGATTTTGCAATGAGTCAAAAATGAAGATTTCATATGTCAATATACAATGAATTCCATCCAATGCCTAGAGTATATTCTGTTATCTACATTGCCCTGCATAGGTGAAAGGAATAATTTCTTTTCTGACTTTGTCTCCTAACGATGTGAGTAACATAGGATATGCATAGGATAAAAAGCATTTTGGCAGCGTCCACAAAATGTTAATGTAAAACTCAGCCCTATAGTTAGAAGGGTCCAAAAAATTGTCTTGGAGATTATTGCTGTCCATACATCCTTCTCCAGAGCCTAGGAAATCTACCCAGTGTGAAAACCAGATGGGATTTATCAGAAGAGATGCTCAGACACTGGAATGGGACTGAACAAAAAGGCACATCTTTATTCATCATCATATATTCATAATCAGGTACAATTCCTGTGTCTAGTATATGAGCACAGACAAATACTTTGTCACTGGAACAAATCATGGAGCAGGATAATTTGCTATAAGAAAAAACAACAAAAAATCAGCTAACTGAAAGCTGATGAAATGAATGGAATTTGCATATGCCCCATGATTTCAGCTGCAAATGCACTGAACGAAGAAAGAATTGTGGCTAAGGAAGAAGACCATAATTCACATGTGCTTGTTTTACCTTGTATTTATATACATATTTTATTTTTATTGTTGGCTTTACATTTTAAAAGATGTGGTAATGTGCTTTCAGAAGAAGAAAAAGACAGTTAAATCTTCTGAATATTCTATTGTAGAAAACAAAATGAAAAACTGGGCAGAGGATGGCTCATGAATTTCAAAAAGAGCTCATGAATTTGCAAATGTGCCTGCTTAGTGCAGATAGTAGCAACACCTCCTCAGACATCATGCTCTATAATGCACTTCGACATGGTTACTTGAGAGGTAGTAAATGAACTGCAGTCCTTGTCCGGAATGTTTGATCAGAAGGGAACAGTCACAATTGTGCCAGGCTTAATTCACAAAAAAAAGGCATGGAGGAAATTAATGCAAGCGTATCCACTCTCTAAAAGGATTCCATGAACCCTTCTAAGACAGCAGCCTTTGCATAGCAAATAATCCAGAGGCTGGAAACCAATTTAAGAAAATAGGAAGCATCTATCTTTTGCACCAGCTGGGCTGTGGTGTGCTGGCACAAGAAAATTTTCAATTTGAACAGCTATTAGCAGGATGTCAAAGTAGACTTTATTTCAGAATCTTCAGGACTTATGACTGTATTTTATAATAAAAAGTACAGTTAGCATTTGACTCTTTCTTCATACAGAAAAATATTAATAGCCCTATTCAGCTAGCCTTTTGCTTTACTCATTATATTGGGATTAGTATTAAAATGTAGAGCAGTATCTCAAGAGTTTCTGAACTATAGCTCCAAAGCAGAACAGAAAAATGTCAGCTGTGTCTCCCACCAGCTTCAGTGAGAGGCAAACTCTGCCTTTCCTATTATAATGTTGGACTTTTAAGGTCACCACTTTTTCTTTTTTATTTCTGAGCTCTGATTTCTTTTAAAAAACATGTTTCTTTCTTTTTAAAACAGGTTATCCAGACTGCAGACCAAGCAATTCAATGTTTTCAGAATTTTGAGACCAAAACAATGTACTTGCATGTAAATGTAAATAAAAAAAAAAATTAGAATTATTCTGAATATTTTTTTTTAACTTTGGCCACTGTGAGAACTTCTGGAATTACTTATAAAAGCAAAACGAACACAATACAAAACATTTTAAATACTTACTGTCACAGACCTATCTTACTTGGTCTGCTAACTAATAACACAATAAGGATACAGATGTTAGCCTGTATGTACGAATGCTTTGTAGGTCCCGCAAGCTGATCCACATGAAAGTCACAAGAGTTGCACATGTATACAGGTGTTTTTCTGAATCCAGCTGTGCTGTCCAGGTTTGACAATACCAGTTTCCCATAAAACATGTAATAGAAGTCTATTATTTTTTGGGGAAAAAAAAAAGTCATTAATTCTTGTAATGTTACTGGTTTCAAGATACTTGATACATCTCTTAAAATCCCGATTGCTGGAGACCTGTGATTATGAAAGGCTTTCAGCTTTCCTTGAGGAACATGCTCTTCTTAACAGCCATGGTTGAAGAAAAGCTTGTATATATGACCTGATTGTATGCTGACAGTTCAAAACCTCTCTGAAAAAAATAAGTCAAATATATTATTTTTAGCATCTTGACAATTTTAAGCTAAACTCTCAAACTATTTTCCTTAATTTCATTTCAAACACTTGGCATCATTAAGCAGTGTGACAACCAGAAAGCCCTAATCTTAACTTGTTAACAGTACAGTAAAAAATTAGAGAGAATATTTAAACTCCTTTTTTCCACAATACTCTGTTACTCTGTTAAATGGAGTGGTAGTTAAGTTACCTGCTTTATGGACTGGTACTGGGTTCATACTATTGGTCTTCAGCAGCTCAGTCATCTATTCTGTCTGCAACATGGGATATTCAGTATCTTCTGGAAACCTGGACAAGAAAATGAAAGAAAAAATAAGGGGGGGGGGGGAGAAGAAAAGTAGAATACATCTTCTGAGAAGAACTAACTTCTTATCACTCATTGGGATGAAGATTAAAAGGATTATAAATGAATAAAAAAAAGATTGATTTAATTTCATCAATGAAATCTGAAAGAAAAAAAAAAAATCAACCAAGCTACTTTTTGCTATGAAACTTTGCCAGAAACCACACGTTACTGCAAGAAGCATTTCCTTGCAGATCTTTGGTATTCTATACTTTTAATAATGCACATTTACTATTTGGCATTTAGCTGCGTGTAAGGAAGCAATAAAGCAGCAATTTTACTTTTGTTTTCAACTCAGTGTTTAGGCTGTCAGTCCTTACCTTGTATGTGATCCATCATCCAAACACTATTCTGAACAGTGAGTGATGAGTTTGGCTACAAGTTCTCTGTGGTGTTTATCCTGGTATAAAGTCCAAGTCCTTCACAAACTGTTAGTATTGATTTTCACAGTACTTACTATGGTGTGAAACATTATTTCCCACTTTAAAGGTAGACTAAAAAAAAACGTTATTAGTTTTATATTCATGAATTGGAACATTTATTGGAGATGAATTTTTGAGCAGCCAAACATTTTCTAACACCTACTGTTTATGAAGCACAGTTGTATCTGTATATACTTGGAAAAGTGCAACTCAGGGCATCAGAAAGGAACACATCAGATGAAACAGGGACAGAATCCCACTCCCCAAGGAAACTTTTACCTGCCTGAGCCCTACAGCCATCTCCTCTCATTCTCCAGCCACTATATCTAAAAGGACAATAAGATGAAAGCAAGTTCCACAGAGGTGTTACCTCTGCCATACTATCATGCCTGGAATTAAGCCAGGAGAAAAAAAATGTTGGCAACATGACTGTAAAATACTGAATCATAATCCTAAGAGAGTCAGTTTCAAGTTGATAGTACATAAACAGACTGGCCCTTCCTTACTCTTAATTGCCTGATCTTGCAAATTTAGTGTATACGTGCGTATGCATGTAGATACAGACATGTACGCATTATCTACGTATTTATACCAAACTTGCACAACCATAAAGGCATCTCAAACTTAAAAATACAGACCCAAAGGTTTTAACATAATTACAATTTTTTTTTTACTGGTATAAGCATCTTTTAAATAGTTTAAGATAGGTGATGAAGAATATCACATCCAATTAAAATTGCAAAGATAATTTTATCAGAGAGAATATGACTGTGGATTATGATCCAGCCTGTTGAAGATGACAGTCTTGCTTTTACAAAATGCACACTGGGATCCCAAATAAAAAGTGGTCAGAATCTAGCTTGAACCTCCTGCCTAAGTGCTATATATCTCACCATTAATATTGAGGACTATAGTGAAGTTATTTAAGTAAATGAATGGGAAAATCCTAAAAAAACCTGAGAGATCAAGCAAGATAAATTGTCATATTGTTTATACTTAACATTTGAACTATCTCTTAAGGGGCTGTATTCTTTCATTTCTGTCAGAATTTACTTTTTGGTCTATAACATATAAATTGCAATTTTATATAGTGTACAAATGCGGAGCTTTCTTCTGCTTCTGCACACTCAGCCAGCCAGGAGGA
This sequence comes from Buteo buteo, assembly GCF_964188355.1. Lineage (NCBI taxonomy): Eukaryota > Metazoa > Chordata > Aves > Accipitriformes > Accipitridae > Buteo > Buteo buteo. Next base: position 33,453,451 of record NC_134176.1, on the reverse strand, counting down.
TGAAGTTCAGTTAATCAAGATTTCTTAAGCCAAATTCTCCCCTCACGCACATTAGTGCAAACACAGTCGCTCTGTCACTGAAGATGATATGGAAGTGGTTTACTGATGAAAATAGTTAATTAAAAAGTGCGGGCTTAGTCCTATAAATACGGAGATGATTTACACCTTCAGATTCGAATTACCACCTTCTCCTAAAAAGCAGGATCTGCTTTCTGAAAACAGCAGGTTATCACTGACAAGTGAAAATCCAGAATCCATGAACTCAATAAGCATTATTTGACAAAAATCACCCACCATCAGCTACAGAGGTGTATCAGGTAGAAATATAACCCCTTAAGCATATTTCCAAAAATAGCATTAAAGTGTTATCCTGTTAAATTTGAACCCCATTGGTAGAAAGGACTTTTTTTTTTTCTCCTGTTTCTCTTTGATACATTCTAACAGAAAGAGGAAAAATAGATTTCAGCAAATGTACCTACTGTTCCAATCACTTGCAAAACAGTAGGAGTTATTTTAATGGACGTGATTTAAAGTAGACCTTTACCAAAAGTGACCTTCTATTTAAAACTGCAAAATGTAATGAAGTAATTCTTATGTTAAAATATAGCTTAGTAAAATGCAGGAAATAAAAGCATAGAGTTCAAATATTTAAACTTAAGAATAATTGTTTAATGCAATATTTTTTCAGGCAATTAATCATGTTGCACTCAGAAAGTGAAAAAAAAATCACAATCGCTAAATCAGTCATTTCTGAACACTTGTTTTTGTAAAATAAAGCTAACAGTAATTGGATAAATGTTTTGAATTTAATCTTTTGACATTCACTAACAACTCCCATTCATGGGAGTTAAAGACATGGTGTATTTGATCACTGTTTAGAACCGTGTGTTTCATTGCAGCGTTAATCTCTTTTAAACAGAAATATAACTGGATCTAAATCTATAACTAGATCTAAAGTTTGATAGACAACACTGTAGGAAATAAATGTACAAGATGTAGGTCGATGGCTTCAGGACTGAATTAAAATAATCAATAAATAATTACACAGTAAAAATTATATATGTGATTCAAGCAGTCTGAACCATAGTAAAAAAAAAGAAAGAAAGAATCCTAGTATTAATTAGAATGTACACAAGTAATTTTAAATTACTATTTCATACACCTCACAGAAACTATGGTATAAAAGTCTCAAATGCCTGTAAAACTTGCAGTTTCTTTGTAAATTTACTTTAAAAAGTGCCTAGGGCTGATCATAGGGTATCAGATGTTTAGAAAGAAGTTAGTTTCTTTGGCTAAGGAGCAGATACATGATAAGCAATAGCAAGGGAAGATTTTCTAATCTGTCCTGTACCTCAGCTTCTGATGGCCTGTCAGTATTAACAAGATCTTCACCTTACCCAAGTTAGTTGAGATAATGTGGTCTCATACTGACAGGACAAAATATGGCTGGGAGTGGGACAACCCCTGGATCAGGTGCCGAGACACTCCTTACCATTATTGGCTTCTGAAAAAATTGGCATCGGAAAAACTTGTGGACCAAAATGTCTAGCACACTACTTTCAGCCCTCTAGGCAACATCAGACACTGATCTGCACAAATTACATGTGAAACATCTAGTTCAAACCAGAGTCCTAGAGCCATGGAATGTATTCCACTGGACATAGTTAAAGGTATTTAATATAAATGTATAAACTTCACTCTTATCTCTGTCTTCCGCTCTTGATGTTTTGAGATATAACCCAAAACATTAATTTATCAAAAACTTCTACAGGTAGGGTAAAAAAAAGCAGTCTAACAATTCCTTTCTGGGAATTTTTACATTTGTTTTTACATTCATATTTACTATTAAGTGTGAACAAAATAAGAAAGGAAACCAGAGAAAAATAACATACTAACGCTGATAGGCACGAAGTCACATCCGTGGAGTTTTTGGTTTCTGGGTAGCTACACGATGCTATTGGTCTTGTACTTTTGCAACATAGCTGTTCAGTTACACTCACAAAGATCTTATCAAGTCAGTTTTGATTAAAGGCAACTGTGAATTTCAGACCCTACTTACAATGTTCATTGACATAGTCCAAGATTATTCAGAAGTGTGACAAGCCAGTCAATTTTACTTCTTTTTTCCCCCCTCGTCTTTGATCTTTATACTTTTCATTCCTCCTAATTTCCAAGGATCCTTAGAATTTCTCTGCAGAGAGAGGGATACATTTCAGAGTAACCTCAATAGATTTTTCTACTGTGCCATGTACTGAACTGACACTTTAAAGCAGTCCTCAAGGAAAGGTCAGTTACAATCTAATTTAATTCATGATGTAATGAGTACATTTGGGGAGCCGGTACAAGGATAATGATGATGTGAAATCCAGTTTGATTGAGTCTATTTAAGTGAACAGCTAATAGAAAAGAGATCAGAAGTCACAGAACCACTAATGATATGGATGAAAAGGATATTGAGGTTACCTGCCCCAAGAGAAGATAAATCATAGTCTTCTAGTCTTCAGAACTCTCAGTGATGCCCATTCAAGCATATTTACACCATTAAAAAACATTTTCTATTGTCTAGCTTATATCTGCGTTCCTGCAATTGTAATACCATTGCTTCTTAAGCTATCTATTATTAAACACTTTAATCCTCTTTAATCCTTTGTTTTTCATATTATCTTTTTATATATTTGAAACTCATCATCATGTGTTCTCTGTTTTTCTTTGCTACGCTAAATGACTTGAATGTGTTCAGACTTTCCTCATGGCTTACACTTTGCAGATCATTTTTGTTGCCCTTCAGCTCCAGGCTACTCTCCACTCAAGTCAGGCCTCTCTCTGTGGAAGAGTCAACAAGAATGCAAGCAATATTGAAATGCATTACTTGTCCATAGCAGAAGTAGTAAAAAGGGTTTGGGACTTTGTGAACAATATTTTCTTGTCTGGAAAGGCAAAGAATAGAAAAAAAAAATCATAGGAACTTTACCGTTTGTTTTGCAGTGAAAGAGAAATGAGGAAGAGGAGAGTGCTGGGGAAAGAAGGATGTCAAAACTGTACTAAGAAAAAGAGACGGGAACAAGGATAGGGTAGCAGCACACTCTGGCACTGATGGTTTGAATGTTGCGTACATCTGGGTGTAAGAATCTGTCCCAGAAAAACTGAATTATTGCCAGAGAGAGGAAGTCAATCAACTAAGATATCAGAAAAAGGAACAAGCAAAGCAGGTCAAAAATTAGCCAACAGAACTAATCTGAGAGAAAATGGTATTTATCTGAAGAAATTTGGTGCCTTGCGCTCAAAAAGTCTATTTTTGTTTGAATGTAAGAAATACCCCAAATGGTTGTTATTTCAGATTTGTTTTCATGCTGAGGCTTTAGCTACAGTGCTTCCTAGCCATGTTTTCTTCTGCTGGTCAAATACTTGAAGCAGTTTTTAGAAACACAAAGCTCAGTTTTGCTTCATTAAAACCAAACTTTTATGGCAAGCTCAAGACAAGATGGCTGTTTGGATGGGTGTTAGAAAGGTATTAGTTGAGGGGTTGATATGCTTCCAACATCTTGAGCAAAATTCCCTGTTCAGTGTCCCAGGTCCTTCCATACGGCTACTATCAGAAACGTGAATGATGAACAACTTCGCTAGCCACTCTGTTCTTTTGGCTTCCCAGGCAACCTGCATGCATACGAAGGCTTCTTGGATCAAGATAACAGTTATCGCAGCAATATTCCTACTACCTCTGTACGTTCACCAAGCTGCCGCACTTTGTGTTTGCTGACATAGGAGAATAACCTTTCCCAATGTACAACACCAGATGGTAATTGGCTTCTAATAATAGAACAAACCACAGAGGCTTCCTGCTGCTTAGCCTTGCTTTAATAGGTGACAGCAGAAAGTTAGCCACCTGATAGATGCTGTAAAAAGGGTAAGAGTTAAAAAAATAACGCAGGCCATAAGGGTATGATTGTCTATACTCTAACATAGTGTTGGGGTTTCTTCAATCACAGTGATGATGATGACGATGGTGCCAAGAAAAACATCCCTGCAACTAGCCCATGGAGCATTTTTCAGTTTGCACCTTGGTTACTTTAATCAGATGTATTTTCTGCAGCATACAAGAACTTAGATTCATTTCTAAAAAGCCAGTGAAACAACATCAAGATTTATATGTAAAGAACTTCAGTTCCAGTACACATGTTTCTTGGAATCAGAGCTGAAATTCAAAGACCTCTAAACATCAGGCATGTATCAGCTAGTGCAGCATATACTTCCAGACATCAAAGAAGTGAGGAAACTTTTTTTTTTTTAATCAATAAGGAAGTGGTCACCACTCTTAATTTCCCACATCATTACTTGTACTTTTCCAGTTGTCTCTTCCCACCTGTAGCAGTATACTCTGAGCCTCACTTTTGAGCCTGTCTGATGCAGATACCCGTCTGAGGATATCTACATCTCTCGTGTAGATACCAATGCCAAAGCTATCCAGTATATACTAGTCACATGCAGTAAATATGGCCACAAGCAGTTCTTTCCTGGCATCCCCAAGAGTTCTCTAATGAATTCTTCCAGCTTTAAAATGATGCCAGGCGTCCTTGAAGAGGAGAAGAACCAGAATAGAGGAAAGGTAACTTCCTCATCTGCAGGAGATCTTCCTTTCTCTTGTGACTAGTGTAGTCATCTAGTATAGAAAAACTATCTGAATTTTCTTACAAATCTATATGGACAGCACAGGACAGGAAAAAACCAGACAACTTCTTTCTTTCCTTAAAGCAATTTGGGGAGCTACAGCTGAGAATGACACCTGAGCTGGAGTCAGCTTCAGCCCAGAGGCACAGTGTTCTGCTCAACGTTAGACACTGCTCCCTTGCAAAGGACAGGGGGGAAAATTACAGGAGGTGTTACTGTTCTTATCATAACACCATTTATTCTGTAGTCCACAACACTGAAAGCAACAAGACTTAGCATTGATGTAAAAACAACAGCATCTAATATTGCCACTTAAATAGATTAAAGTGATCGGCATGCTTAGGTTTATATATAACAAGAGCCAGCATAACCTCGGGACACGGTAAGCCAATATCCAGGTCTTGCTGGCCAATATCCTGTCTCTTGCTTACAACTAGGTCTCAGCAATCACAGAATTGGTGTCTGAACCTTTTTTTTTCCTATTGTTTGCTGTGCTAGCACTTGCTGGAAGTTAAATACTATTACCATGCTTCTCTCTTCACCAAAATGATAAAAAAAATATCTCTGAAACTCTCTGAACTTCCAATGTCAAAATAGAAATTCTGAGCACACCAGCCCTAACATTTTGAAGTCTTTAGAGGTCTAGGATACAAGCACATCATATTGTAAGCAGGAAAACAGCTCAAGGACTTATGGTTAAATTTTTTGTCCTTCTCTATGGATCTTGCATTATTTCAATAATAGCAAGTCTAGCAAAACATACAAGGGCAGAGTTTTTTATCTTTTTTTTTATTTCTTCCTTTTTACTTTTCCTTTCTCATCTCTTCACTCCTGGTGGGGTGCTGTAAGCACCCATTATCCTCCAATTTACAGACCCAGATGAGAACATATCACCGTATCCAAGAGAGTCCTCCACTTTTTTTTTTCCGTACAGGAGCCTCAGGTGTCCAACCATTATCACTCTCTGCTATTTCATGATGCATATAACACAACATTGATACTATGATGCCTTCTAAATGACAATACAAGCACTCCTCTTCAAGGTTTTCTTCCTCAGTCCGACATACAGATCAAAGACACTTCCAAGATATTTTCAGGACACAGGTAACTAACCTACTTCCAATCACTTATTATTGCTCTTTCTCAATGACCACATTTTCATGGCACGTAAGGGTTGGCTGACAACTGTCAAGTTAAATATCTCTATGTACATTCTCATTTTTTTTGGTGAGATATTCAGATATCATTGAGCTCAATAAATACTACACTTGTATTGAGTGTTTTTTTCTGTTAGATTATATTCAAGTTCTGCCCTTTATTTATGTTACTTGGAATGTGTCATTAATGTCTTTTTTTTGGTTGGGATTTTTTAACCCGTTTCACTCCCCAATAAAATCTTAATATCTGTGGTTTTGAACCCAAGGTTATTTTGAGATTTGTTACACCGAACATTCTTCCAAGGGATAATATCAACTCTATTCTCCTCTTTACTACTTTGTGTAAGTCAGGTGCCTTGTTTGCCAGAGGTACAATACTGTCAAATCAAGATCATTATAACCTTGCTGATCCTTTGCATTGTATTCCTATATTATTTCTAGCAACTGCAATTTTCAAAAGAAGTTAAAATTCAAAGTTTCAAAATTCAGGTTTGTGGTTTTGGGGGGGTTGTTTGTTTGTTTGGGTTTTTTTTGTCATTGGGTTTTTTGTTTGTTTGTTTGTTTTGGTTTTTTTTGTTTTTTTTTTATGGCCAGGCATAATTAACACTCCTTTGTGTAACTTTGCTCAGCGTATATCTATGGAAACTTACACAAATGCCATGTGTATTTATTTCTAAAGCTAGAGAACATATGAATGCAATGACTTGGGTAATTAAAGAACACACTTCACACAGAAGCTTGGATTGGCTTCTCAGTTGAAGGTCAGAGCTATCATCTCCTTAAACTGCATTCTGCATGTCCCAATCAATCTGTCAGAACTCCTGTATGCACCCATCAGTGCTGAACAGAAGCAGAATTTAACAGAAAGCAGGTAATCAATAGTAGTTATGTACTGCAGCAAGGTGAGAAGGCAAACTATTTGTGAAGGGTGTTTAGGGAAAAATAGTTAATTATCTCCTATATGGCCTGACCAGCTACCTCAGTTTAAAGAACAATTAGTACAACATTGTAGTTCAGAAATATATCTGAAAGAGGAAGTTAAATTCTGGTGGAGAAACTGTTCTATTTTTTCTACTTCTTTTTTTGTTATTAGTAATGCATTAACTGTATTTCAGTATTTCATATATTGTACTCAAAGAGTAAGACAATTTATTCAAAAGTATTTAAGGATTTTAGAGCTTTTTTTCAATTACACTTTATATCACTATAATAGGCAAACAAAGATTATTTAGTAGATGAGGACATGAATAGCACAGCCCACTGTTTGACAGGTGGAATTAACTAGCAAGAAAAGTCCCAGATTCCTTATGTTTCTTGACAAAAGAGCACCTCTTCATGTTTTACAAGAAACCATTTTAACAGAGAAAAAATAAAAAAAAACAGTCCTAGTATAACTTGCAGATTGTTATCAGAAGAACTGAGGAAAACAAGCCCTGTTATATGAAGAAGATGGCAGAACATAAGCTAAAACAGAAGTGATAATATAAAGAATTGTATCTGAAGCAGAACAACCATGAAATAAGAGGTGATAGGTACAACAGTAAAGTTAGCTGGTAGAATCATTAAAGTTAGAACCTGTTTAAATTTTCCTTCTTTTTTTGCTACTAGTGACTTTCCTAATATTTTGCACATTAAATATGGGACTTGAGAGAAACTGCTTTTTCAGGAATGTATAATGGATAGTATAACAGTTTAACATAGTTCTGGTGATTTTTAAAAGGCCAAGATAATTATCACTCATAGCACAGTGTAGCTGTTCATCAGTTTTAATTGCTTCAAGTGACAACTGTAATGCTCTAAGAACTACACGTATAAATTCACATATACAGTGATTTGGGAAAAATAAAAAAGGATGCTACAGCAATATTACTTTTGCTTTTTCACTTGGATGATTGATGAGGACACTTGTCTCCTTCAGAGCGAATAGTCATGCTTGAATTCATGACAGAAAAACACTATGAAAATAAATGCCATGAATTGTTTTTTTTCTTTTCTGTAAATTCAGTATAATTATGATATTACTAACAACATACTTCAAAGACTAGAGTATCACGATCACTGCTCTGCAGCTCCAGATATAATTGGTACTGTGCAGGAACAAGAATTATTTGACAGAGACTCTTCTTCTAGTCACCATTTCTCAGACTAATTCTCAACTACTTAATTACTGATATTTACAACTAGAAGTGACTTCTAGAAATCTCTTTCCCCTGATGATTTTTAAAAAAAATAAAAATAAAGAGCTAGACTGATATGGTTGGAAAACTATAGAAGGGAAAAAATGCACCCATTCAATCTGACCTCATCACTCAGTTCTAAGCAGGGGAAAAATACATTTTCTAACACCACTTGTGGTAGCACGTTCTTTACGTCTTGCTTCAGAAAATTGTGGAATCTGAACTAATGGTTCAGCTCATGATAGTTAAGGATATATTATCAAGTAGACAAATACCCTCTCGTTTCAGAAATAATTTTCTAAGAAAATCTTTTATTTTTTGACAGTTGTCTAGTTCAGGTGACCTCATCTTTCATCTTAACTGAGATACAAATAAACTGGAGATAGGATACAAAACTCCTGAGAAAATGGAGGATGTTTATGTGAAAAATGAGTCACATATATTATAAATTAGAAATATTGGGTGTATCTTTTGAGTGTTGCATGTGTACATCTAATAGAATTTCTACATATTCATTTTGTGCATCTGTGAATTGTTTTCCGTTCCATACAAAGCCATGAAGAACTACAAGCTGGGTGTGAATGAGACTTGTACAAGTTCACAGTCAATTCCAAACCCCAGGGACAGTGCTTGAGAGAGAAACGTTTACATAAAAACAGTTGTTATTTTCATAGAAAACTGTGAATATACAACCAGGGAGATAGGGATAAAACCTGTCTAACACAAAACAAAACAAAGCAAAGCAAAACAAAACAAAGGCTCCCCCATGCCAGTGTCATTGCAGCATTATTTTGTTTGCAAATCAATAAAGATGTCATTTATTGTAAATTGAAACTGACTCCAGTGACTGGAGGGATTAATGGTCATGACAAATTGACCCAGTGCATGCATTGCCTTGTCTAACTCCATTGTGACCCAAAGTTACGTTGACTAACAAACTTGAATTTTTAATTCCCCTGATTTTAAGTTGACATTGGAATTCTGGCCGTAACAACAATTACAATTAAGAAATTACATTTCTTCATGTCTCTTCCTCAGATGGTCAAGAAAACCTGGGAAGTCCCTTTTTCTCTTACAACAATTACACTGTGGTAAACCCTCATCTTTCAAATCTTAATCCTAGACCAGAAAGATCTATTCTTTTATTCCTTCTTGCATCCCTTGCCTACAGTTGGTAAGCCATTCTATGGTGCTCACAGAAGTAATCTATTTCTCAGGTCCTACTTGCTGTAATTCACACTTTGAGACATAAAGAATATTAACTTTTCAACCTTTTCAAAGTAGCTCTAAATGACTCGATTTATCATGTTGGGCAGGGGAGTCTTAACCTCTTTGGTCTGTCAAGACTGAAGGAAAATGTGCTGTGCCACAAATCCCACCTTCTCTTTTCCCCAGTTTTCTCAAAAGGGATTAAAAGTGTGTGGCTCACCTCCATCCTACATGGCCAGGTTTCGTTCTTTCAGAGGGAAACAGAGGGAAAGCAAAAGAGGAGAAGGGAAGCTTGTTATCTAACACAAAGAATATACCCAAGCTAATGTTTCTCTACAGAAACTGAAATCTCAGATCCAGAAGTGGCCAAGGGCATCCATCTGTAAGTCAATTCTAAGTATCAGGCTAAGAACACCTACAAGAATAATAATTATCACCAGGGAATCTGTACTGTAATTTAGAACACTTAAGAGGCCAAATTAATAAATGCAAAGTTAAGTTTCTCTATCATTGAATGTAACTTAAAACATTACATAAAGGATCATCACAAAATTCCATGTGCTTTAGCAAAACAGTTCTTCAAGGCAGACCTAGTGTGAAATTCACCACTTATTTATGTCTTAATAATTGACATGCACAGAAGATTGACAAAATACGCCTAATACACAGAGAACAGTAGCAGCAAAAATACAATTGAGCACATGCTGTAATAAATGAAAGCATTTCAGAGAATTTCTCTTAAAACAAGCATGACTGCTGAACACAAGTGCTCACAGCAGCAGGAGCAATGAGATTAGGATACTCCTTTTCAAAGAGAGCTTGAAAATATTTGATAATGTGCATTTGTTGAAGAGGAAGACAACTTGTACTAATTCTGACACACATATGCTTGATGGTATATATTGTTACATGACAAATATTGGGATGATAAATTAGTACCATGAAAAAGAGTGAGACTATTATCTTAATGCAAGTAAAAATGGTAGTAGGAATGTATACAACCTCTTAATATTGTGAAGTTCTTCCCTTTCCCTGATACTTCATAAAGGAAATAATCATTTCTTTAGCAATTCCTCTCACATGAAAGAATTGTATTCTAGTATGCAGCTGGCTCAAATAACTTTTAACCTCTGATAAATCATAAACTTCTAAAATGTCCCTCCCGCATTCTCAGAAGTTATAGTTACACATCCTTTCAATACCAGTACCTGAAGGATTAATTTTTTCTGTACACAACAGTTCATGTAGGACATTAAAAGTCATGGTGGCAGTATGCTCTACATTTTCAAGTCAAGAGATTTAAATTCTTTTCTGACTCTTCTCTAGGATCCCATTGCCTACACAATAGGCAAGAAACAAGGCACATAATCATTATTGCTTTTATTAATCAGCATAATGGAATTAACAAGAATTGTAAGAAACAGTATTTTCCTTTTAGCTTTTGTAAATAGGCTAATTAACTCAGTAAGTACCTTTTGACAGTAGAAATGGTTTCTCCTCACATTATTCTTTTCTCAGCTCAGCAAACTTCCTGTACAGAATGTTGTTCATGTCATTCTTCAAAACCTTTCTAAGAGTGTCCTGAAAAATCCACACAACTACCAGGTTTACGTGGCCAAATACAGTTTACTGCAGCAAAACCAGCTAAGTGTATATTTTGATTACATTTGTGGTACTAATATCTAGAAAGTATATACATAACTCCAGAAATCTGTTATGTGCACATACAGAGAACAGAAACACTGTATTGAGGGGAAATTCAGAAAAGGGAGAAAAAGGATGATAATGCAAACTATAACTGCAGTAACTAAAATGACAAGCAGTAAGTTATGGCTATGTGACTTCTGCCATACTGTGTCGAGTAAGCTTAACTCCCTAGTCAAGCTATAGAAATTGGCAATGTAGATTCTCTTAGACTTCCTATTTGCAAAATAAACCATGCTTGCTTAAAACACAACGGCTGAGTATCCCAAAAAGTGGTTTTAAGCAAGTTTCCTTTATTGGCTAAGTCTGAACCCAGTTAGCTGTCAGAACATAACTGGGGAACTCATTAAACCCTTGTATCTGAACTGCTTCTGATGATGTGCGTATAATATTTTTCTCGGGATCAGCTACAGTTGATAGGATGAAAGCTACTGGACTTGCATCTTCCCACGGGAAGATGTTCTTCTGTTTCATTTGAACTTAGGATTACATTTTTATGATGAGTAGTTATTTCCTGGGTACGTCTGGCAAATAAGTATTTTCATATACTAATGTGATTTTGCTAACTTGCTCCATTAAATATGCTTTTAATACTTGACTCTACATATGTTCTAGTAGTCATGAAAAGACATGGTGTACTCGCACATTTTCTTTGTTTTAGAGGTATCATATGAAACCTTTGAAGGTTTTCCTGACAGTATGCTGGGTTTCTGTACCTCCCATTCATAAGTACCTTAATGCACTGTGCTGAAACTCACAAAAATCTCAGAGCTGAAGCTGAGGCACAGAAGTTGTCTAGAGAGTCTATGATTATACAAACAAGCCTACATCTTGGCTTACACAAAACAACCCTTTACCATCATCACCTCCTAGAAAGCCTCTGCTCTGTGCTCTCTAGGGATTCCAGCCAGCCTTTCTCTTCATTCTCTTCAATTTAAAAAAAATCAAATACCTTACTATTACCATCCCCAAAGCCTTTCCATCATTGTTTTACATTGACTTTCTTAGCAAGAAAAATCCTGAAGCTATTTTATTTGGAGAGATTTCTAGATTCCCCTGACACAAGTAGCTGCACTTGCAGTCTGACTTGGGGAATCACTGCCTCTGTGGCAAAATGCTACTCTATTGCTTTACAGTCCTTGAAGTGTCAAAAGTATGACAGATTTTAATACAATTTCTAGTAAGACAGGAATTAGTATTTACCAATATAAAGAATTTGATTGGAACTTCATAACACTACACTGGTTTGGCAAGTCATTGCAGCTCACAGCATGAGCTGTCAGCCACTATGATGCATTTCAGATAAAAAACATACTGTAAAACAACAAAATTGAGATAAAGGCTTTGTATCATTTTAGTAGTAACATTTTTACAAATCTCAGAACTGAAAAATTCCAGATTTGAAAACAGCAGATACTGGAAGTTTTCACTTAACCCCACTACAGGACAAGAAATCTTAGCAGAGCTGGTGAAATATTAAACTACCAACACTGCAAAGATCTTTTTGTATGGAAGGGATGGCCAAAAACCCCATTTCTTGTACTTTCTGACCAGTTAGAATGAAAATTAAGACACCTGTTTACCTTTCATTTGGGTTAAACTAAGCCCTCTGATAATATATCAGCATTTGATTAGGAATGAGGAAGTTGCTTACAGCTTAGGGCATGAAACTTGAAAATGGTTGAATTAAAGTCATCACGAGCATACCTTAAAATGAAACCCCATGCTGTTCATTAGAGAGCGCTAATCTATTTGATGTTAAAAAACAAAATCTGCCTAGTTTTCTATTTGTAAATTCTCTGCATGTTCTTATAAAATTTAACTCTATGTGACTGCCTTGCTTAGCTTATTTCTTGCATGACAACCACGATCACATCCTTTCCACAGACAATCACTTCTCCCCTGAAATGCTGAATTCAGTTGTCCTTTGAGGGTCACAGTGGCCCAGTCTCTCCTCATTTCTTTACTGAGACTTTCTGGTCTTTCTGTGCCTCCTGCATTCACTGCATGACTCCCCTGCTGGGTGTCATCCATGGGTAGTGGTAAGTCTTCTTTCTAAAAGTACTCATTCCACATCGTTCTTTTGTAACACAGTCTCTTTCACTTCAACTGGCAATCCCAATGCTCAATTTCTAAATTCCAAAAGCAGGGACAGGAAAGACTTTGCAGAGCTTTTTAATTTCATTCAGCCAAGTTAAGAAAACAGCTCAAGTTAGGCTGCCTGAAATACTGTTTGCAGTATGAATTCCTATAGCAAATACCATTGCAGAATACAAGTATTTCTGATGCTTTACTAGGATTTATCTTCTTTTCCTTGAACTACTTCTTCCATGCTTTTAGAAGGGAGTGTTTGTGTGTTTCAAAAGGGCAGTTTAATGAAAGCCAACACTGACAAGGCGCTCTGTGTGGCTCTGACACAGAGATGCTTTTGTTCCTTACACTAAACCAGAGAATGTCAGAAAACTGTTTGAGCACAAGGCAACAGACATTTTTTCCTCACAGTTGCTGAAGCCTGTGACAAAAGACATACATACACAGTATTGCCCCAAATACCTTGAACTCGGTTCTTTCATTGCATTTACACAAATGCATTCAGGCTGAAAGCTGACAGCTTCTTGCAGTGCTTGTAAAATCCAAGTAGAGAAGCAATGAGATTTTATTGCCACCTTTGCCCAGCTTTCCTCTGGTGTGTCTTTCTCCAGAAACGTTTTGCAATGACAGATTGTGCTCTGCAGGCAGTGTATACTGCACACCATGAAAGATATTATATTGCTAGAGCAGGAAGGGGCGGGGGGGGAGAATATGTTAGAAGCCTACTTTTGTTTCTGGTGCTTTTAACAAAACAAGAAATTAAAAATGTTTCCATTATACTCCTGACATTTTCTACTAGGAATAGAGATCTGGGGTTTATATTCTCAGATCTCCATTCTATTCCTGCCCATTCATTTTCTGTAAATTACTTCCATGCCTTAGTTTATACCTGTATGAAAGAAATGTGGTATTTTTCCTTGAATTCTTGTTACAGAAGGGTGAAAAATACTACATTCAAGATAAATACCTTGTATTGTTACAGGTTCAGCATGGACTTTGGAGAAAAACCTTTAGCAAGGTTAAGGAAGAAATGCCTAGGTTGGTGATCTAGCACTATGAATTTCTGACTATTAAATCTTATCCTAAATCCTTTCAGTCATGCTGAAACACCTTCACTGCAACTTTGCCGATGTGACCTATCCTCATTTTATGTGCATTGCACGTCTGCATCTTCATCTACAAACAGTAACAAACTGCAGCCAATAAATAATGCAACAGGAGCTGTTGAAACCCCAAAGGGCAAGGGCTAAAGGTGTACTTCGTGTTGGCCTTAAAAATCCCGAGAGTTTAGCTGTGGAGCCACCTCTTAGGATGAGGGACTTGTGAGTAATAAGAGAAAAAACATGATATTGAATACGGAAAGACTGTACAAAAGTGGGAACTAGGAAAGACAGTCAGGGTAGTAACTGAAGCCATAAATAACCTTGCTCGTTTACTGTGCCAGACAGAGACAGAGGAATGGATTCTACGAAGCATACCCAGTCAAATGAATGTGAACACATAACTTCTTCCTTCCTACCTACTTTTCCTCTTTCAGTGCCATTGCAGAGATTGCCATATAGAATAGAGACTTCAGGAAAAAAAAGATTTTCATCTAACATCTACTATGTTGAGGCAATTAGCAATAGCTAACAGTTAATGATGCTTTCCTCATGAACGGATGCTGAATTATGAAACCTTGCCTGGCAGATAAATGGTACCTTTCTCAGCCATCTGTCTTACAGATGATCCTATATGTACAGCCATTATTTCAGTCAGACACTGGCAGCTCTGCAATTGTTCATAGCCTCAGTGAAGAATAGTACCTGTCATTCGGTTTGAGGGCTCTGACTTTTAACAGACCTGTTTTCAGCTTGTCTGAAATGCTGAACAACTGCACATGGGGAAGCAACAGAAAAGAACAGGCAAGATAAAACCCAAGGGTACTCACATTTCTCTATAGGTAGGTTTAAAAGCCCTCAGGACCGTCCTGAAGAAATTTTGCTAGAACTCGCTGCTAGAATTGCAGACGGTTCTCTGCCCACTTGCGAGAAAACACTAACTGCAAGCCCTTCCACCGCTGCTGTCCTCTTCCCTGGGAGCTGCACCCCCACAGGGCTCTCTTGGCAGTTACTTCATCACCTCTTCTGTCTTGCCCACATGGTGACCCAGAAGTCTCCAACCCTTCCCTCACCTTGCCCACCCTCACCTCCGAATTTAGCTGCTGTTGATTTGCAGCATGAACAGTGCTTACACCTCCTTATCCCTAAAGACCAATATTGGGATGCTTCCAATTGAGCTAAGCTCTCACAAGCCTCAAATGAACATAGCGATCTATTATTAAAGCTAAATACCTTTTATTAGAGTGCCAACCACACCTACAATGCTAGGGATCTCACAGCTGTCACCAAATGTTTCCAGATGCTGTATTTAATAAAACTGGTAAAGGTTTTGGAAAGAAGGATTCTCATTAAAATCTTACTACTTCCCACAAGTAAATGCACTTTTTGTAGAAATTGTTATTTTCTGACCATGCTAATCCAAAGAAAGCTTCACTGTATCTCTTCTTTCTGAAATACGAAGAAAACCTGACTCACTGATTTGCCTGCAAACCAGCTTGTTGATTAATGTTAGTTGCATATGTTGAAGACTTCCTTTTTGATATAGTATGAAACACTATCAAATTTTTCTGGTTTATTTTTATCACATTTCCTTTCTGTTCTATCCAGAAGAGAACACTTAAGACATAAGAAAACTCTGTCCTCCCATCTTTAGCAGAAACAGAATTTCAACACAATACAGGCTCAAACTTTAGCTCCTCTGCAAAAGTTATCACCATTTTAGCTACCAGAGACCTGTGAAATTGTTTAAAATATCCATCAGAATTTTGGTAGATGCCTATTCTCTACACTTCTAAAGTCATCTGACTTCCCTAGCTAACAAGCTTACTTTTATACCCTTTTATACTCTGAATACTTGGCCTTAACACTGAAGATCTGCCATACTACTATGCCTCCATGTAACAGTATGTTTACACTCAGTTTAGAGTTGCTCAGTCATTATGAAAATATATAGTAAATTACCTTTTTTGCCTGTAATCCGTAGTTAACCCTTGCCAAAGCTAGCCACCATCACATTATCTATTAAAATGTTATCACAATTCGGACTGCATGAGGTGACAACAGATAAAAAGATAGTAACAACTCAAATAAAAAAGTATAATTGAAACATATATATATAATACCATATATGCTTCCAGATGATGCACAAAACAAGCTGAAATGATGTGCTATGACATGGATGCTGAGGCTTCAGAATCATTGGACAAATTAGTTTTTATATAAGTTCATGTCATTACCCCACTGGTAGCTGACCACTTCCATGAGGGACTAATTTTGAAAAAAATTAAAGCAATTTTTAATCTGAGATATTGCAATCCTTAAGATTGATATTGTGACTTGCAGCTGAAGGTGACAGGCATCTTAGTTTGATTTTCTGTCAAATATCGTGCCTTCAGGAGCATGGCAGCAACAATATTCTCCAACACACTAGCATATCTTTTACTTGGAAATCCTAATATATTGAATCAGTAAACATTCATGTTTGAGTCTCTTCCATGACTCAAACATAACAAACAAAACCCCATCATCTTTAGCATATATTATACACAGCAGTAGATTAGGCTGATGATTTATGAAAATTGTAAGATCAAGAAAAACAATGCCAACATGGTGAAATTGATCTAAAAAATGCTCAGAAAATGAACCAAACATTTTCTTTTTCTACTCTTACAGGATAAATGTACAATAACAATGGAAAAGAACTGTCATTGTTATGTGTAAGCTACAACAAAATGCTGTTCTGAGCAAGTTTGCTTCTGATGCCCCAGAGATCTATTTCTTTTACTAAAAGTTTCATACAGTTTGGGCACTGGCCATGTATGGCATTCAACATTAGATGGATGACATTCACTCTAGCAAAATTTACCCAGTAACTAAAGTAATGTAGGACATTTTTGAGATTAGGATCTTAGGGACCACGTTTAAGCCTGAAAAAAGGAGATGGCAGCAGTCAGTTCATATTCCATACAAGTCTTCTGTGAGTTGCCCTCATTCAAATATATGGGATTGCTTCTGTGTAGAATTCTACCTTTATAGTTTTATTCCCATAGAGCAATTAAAATTGCTTTTGTTTTGATAAAAATTTGTCAACAAAATTAGATGGCCAAAAGAAGACAGTAACAATTTGAGAATAAGCATTTTATAGCAAATTGAAAGCAAATTAACACAGAAGTTCTCTTTAACCTGTACAGCCTTTAGGTATGATGCTAATTTAAACCTGTGTTAACCATTGTTTGGAATCTGCTTGGTCATGAAATCCATTAACCTAGTTACCATTACTTCTTTTTCAATAGCAGTATTCTTTCTAAAGAAAGTTTTCATTGTTAAAGCAGAAACCAATTTTTATTCAGTTTTGCTAGAGTGAAATAAAATTCTCCTAGAGTGAAATATAAAAATGTCATTTACAAATCATATTTTGAATAGGTAACTCAAATAATCCAAGGACAATTTTCTTTTGATCACAGTTACAGTATTTAATGACAAAATCAGGGCTTCCAGTAATGACTCAAGAGAGCAGGTCCCACTCTTTTTCCCCCAGAATGGCACAAAATAATTTCTACATCTTTGAGAACTTTCAAGGAATTGGTTACAATAGACACCAGCAAGTATTACAATTCTGGCATATCATAGCAAAACCTACCTACCTTTAAGATCACTTTTTAGAGAGCACATTTTTGTTAATATTTCACATAATGCACAACTTTTGCTAGACACAAAAGTAGCCTTTTAAGACAGAGTTTGCAGTACAGTACTCAAGTCTAACAATACATTATTTTTATTCTTTGCAGAACTTTAAAAAGATAAAGAAACTACTGATATTGTTACAATTTACAAATACATTCTTTCATATGAAACACTAACCTGCATTATAGTATATGTTATGTACATGACTATCTAATAATACTAGGTTGTATACACTACAAGCTAAGTTCCAGAAGGAAATTGCAATGCTGTAAGATTTACCTTTGGATAGACATTTATACACCTCTGATATTTTTTTTCCTAAAAGCTACCAAATCTTGTAGTTAATGAACAAGAAGAACAAAGTAAACACACAGACAAACCGCTTTTCCTTCATTCAATAACACTAGGTTACTCAGAATTCCCATAGTAAATGGCTTGTGATGGTTGGATAGAAGTCCTGAGTTATGATACATAACACAATACACTTAACTGGAGGATATTAAAAAAAATATGCTGAAAAACTGTCTGTGGGACTAAAGTAATGTTTTAGAACAGTTCAACTCACAAAATGTCTGGAACTTAGCAGTGCAACTGTGACCATGTCCTGTCCAGCCAATATTCATGTAAACACCTGAAAACCATGTCTTTTTATGTGAATTTAAACAACTATTTCTTTTCAGGTTTACCTCATCTGGGGTTTAGACATTTCTTCTAAATTATTGACAAGCTTAGAAGCCCAGCTAGATGGCAGCAGTTCAAAACCTATTCCTTCTTTCTCTCAAGAGAAAGACTTGTGAGGTTAGCAGCAGAATATAGTTAAAAAAGAAAGAGTGGAAAAGATGACAACAGAAGATAGCTTTGTGGTCAAAAATGTACTCCCTGACTAATTTCTAATGCAGCTATTTTTAAAAAACAGCCTAACATTTGGTCTCTGGCAGGAGTTTAATTTCTAATGAGAGACCGTTTTCCTGGTTAATTTGCAGAAAATACCCATAGTCATTACAGCAGTGCTCAGAACTCACTTTGTTAATGAGCCTGTTCTGACTTAAAACAGATGTGGCCAAATTCCTTTTCAGTTGGTGGTGTGGGATGTAGTAACTGTTAGAGCTGACGCTAAATAGATCTAACTGATGGTATGGTACTACGCAGATGACAAATTTACCCCTTCTCTCAATTCCCAGTGTGAAAATAAATAAAAAGCTTCATATAAACCAGTTTAAATTACAGTAAAAAAAACCCCAAAACCAAACAGATGTAAGGTTTGAATGCAATCAGTTAACTAGACAGTGTCCTTAGTTCAAATGAGCATGTTTTCCTGAAACCAAGCGTCTTTTTACAAAATGGATATTTCCAAGAGATTTTCAGTTACTTCAGCTTGCAGTAACTAAAATATTCTCAATTACTACAGAAGCTTTTATCTCTCTTACAAGCACTGCTCTGAGGATTTTAGACTGTTTAAAGTGTCATCAATAATGCAAAAATCTTATTCTACATTGAAAATGAAAACTACAGTACATTCATATAATGCCAGCTTTCTGGCTCTCCAGTAAGATGAGGACAGAAATGAAGAGCAGGCATCTTCAGAAGATGAAGGCTGAAACTTCTGCTAGGATTTCTGTTTCTAGATTACCTTTTTTTTGGGGTTTTGTTGTTGTTTTTTTTTAAAAAAAGCAGCATTTTTTTTTCTTTTTTTCTTCATTCTAGAAGCATATTAGAACATCTTAAAAATGTTAAGAAAACAGCTGTGAAGGAAAAGAGTAACCTACTTATTTTTGTAAGAGAATACAGTGCATATATTGCATATAGTGAATACAGAGTGAAGTAGGGAGTCACCCTTCCAGTGATAATATATATTGAAAACTTAGACCCAAACTAGGAGTTATGATTCTATGTACCAAGACATGCTTTTTGAAAGCCTCTATTTTAAAAATCAGACGACTAGCTAACACAAAAGTCATTCTAATCAGACAAATTTCTGAAGTGTTCCAAATATTCTTACTATAGAATTTATGAAAAAGAGGTGACTTGGAAAATGATGCATTCTCATTTTCCCAGGCCTTTGCATTGTCATTTACACAGACCTTTAGCCACAGAATCACAGGTAAAAAGAAAATGAAATGTTATTTTATACCAGATTGCTAAATTCTAGACTGTGTTTGAGGCACAGCTATGTGTGTATACATGTAAAAATTACCTTTTTTCCCCTCTAGTTTGAAACCTCAAGCATACATTCTGTAGGTTTCATTATACTATTCAAATAATCAATCCTGAAGGGAAAACAGAAATACTCAAAATGCAGCACTGGTAACAGATTCCCCTATGAAATTCAGATATGCACTTCTGAATGCTGGTGATGGCACATGCAAAACTTCCTACATTGGGTAGAAGAAACACGTTTTTCTGTTTCCCAGGACAAAGCAGCCTATTCTCCACAATAGTTACAACCCCAGGTGTTTAATTCCAACATTCACATCCTGCTGATGCTACATAAAATGAAGAAAAGTAAACCCCTTCTTTGGATTTTACTTCCACACATACGTCCATAACCAGTTAAATAACTTTCTGTACAAATGGGAAAGAATATTACTATTTTAATCCCGATCAACTTGTCATTTGGTCCAGTTCCCCTGTTTGCTTTCACTCCTGTAACAACTGAAATACAGGTAGAAAGTACTGCAGGACTGTGTAGCAATATTACAAAAGAGGAACAAAAGTCAAAAAAGGTAGAAATGCAACACTTTTTCCTGCACAGAAACTGAAAGAATGCATCTCCACTGAACTGGAAGAAAAAAGCACACAGAAGTCTGGATCTCCTGTAAGAACTGCTGAACGTAGCCTTTCCAGTTTCTCAGGAAGGTTTCAACTTTGGGCAGTATCTCAGCATTTGTGCTTCATGGCAAGCTGAAAAATAAAGAAAAAAATGAATTAAAGAGAGATCACATGTAACCATAGCTATATCAAGCTAATGTGGCTAGTCTGGATGAGAAAAGCTTGCAATACAAATTCTCCAAAAGATGCTTGAAATTCATAACTTCTTTGCACACAGATATGCAGAGTTGTTCCCTTTGCTGTGACTATAAAGCCATCAAAATGAGAACTCTGCTTTGCTGCACAAAGTGTTCACAAACACTAGTAAGTTGAAATTGGTGCCTTTCTCTTCACTGTCACTGTTTTGCCAGAAAGTTAGTTTTGTCATTTGAGCAACACTCAGCTGGACATTGCTTTTCTCGTTTCACTGGAATAGTATGTTTTCTTTTCTGTACAAACAACATCTAAGGTCCAAGTAGCAGCTGCCCCTCAAAGACTTAATCAGAGGAATATTAACAATAAGCAACACTGCACTTATTCCTAAATGCTCCACCAAAACCCCAACAAAACTCTCTTGCAAACTAAAGCACACCACCATAAAAAAGTGTGTCTCTAACCTAATACATTCTTGGGTGGCTGCCCTCTGCATTTTTGTGAGATAAGAGTAAAGGAATTGCAGGACTACAGCACCTCTAAGATACAATTCAAGACCTGGGGCACCAATACAGAAAAGTTCAAGAAAAAGCATTTTAAACCCCATTTTACTAAGTTATCCTTATGATCATTGAGATGATATGCATTTATGGTCCTCTAAGAACTAAACTATATTTTGTTTTCTTCAAACACAAAGATGCTATTTTCTTGTTAAAAAGACAAAACCCAAGCATTTATTACAAATCCTTAACTATCATCCACTGAAAGACTGTCACACTCCTGTTTCAGGCAGCTGGTAATTGGGATAGCTTCAACAGCACACAGCCCTTCACGCTCACGTAAGGAAGACTGGTAATCTGTAGAACTGGACTGGCAGAAAGGTTTCATAAATCTCAGTCCAGCACACAGTCTGAATTAGAGATTACCCTTTTCTATTCTGCATCACTTAGGCATTTCCTGCAGAAACTGTTCTGGCTTTCTGCCATAGATACATGTAAACTCAAATGACTATGTACAAAATCCTGATTGAGAATTTCCCTGTATTTTTTAGTTAATTAAAAAAAATAAATTGTATTGTGGATTTTTTTAGCTTCTCCACTGTTCCTGCTGCTTCCCCCCCAATTTTTGTTTTGAATTATTATTTTGTAAACGTTTATTTCTAAATATGGTACAGCATAGGCTATCAAGGATGGTATTTTTATTACAATACCGCATACTTTAATCTGGAGAGTTTCTTAAAATAAGATTTTCCTAACACAAGCTGTTTGAAAAGATTTGTTTCTGTTCACAGCATGGCTTCATCTGTGGAACTGCTGTTCTGCACATGTGGAAGATGAAAGGGCAACACACACTAATGAAACCTATTCAAATCTTAATCAAGATTCATAGCGGCCCAACTATCAGAGGCATTTTTCATTTTTGAACTCCCTACCAAGCAGCACTCTACGCTTTACTTTAAAGTGCCAAACCTGTTGCCCCCTACCCTAGAAGGGGTGATAGCTGCTGTATAAGGTTGGTTTTCTGAGTTGGCGTAGTTATCATCATTGGGGGAGGGAGGAAGAAGGTGGCCTTAGATGAAGAGTCCAAGAGCAGACTCGTACCATACTCACGCCACTAAGCTGAACCATGCTAATCCAAATGGACCACAAAGTAGAGGATTGTCCCGTTAAAAATTAAAATAAGTTGGTTTGTGAATTTTAAAGACTATATAAGACAGAGGCTTGTATAGAACTGCAAGATAACAACCCAGGATTTCTAGTGCTAATGCAGAAGCCAGGCACTGTTTGGCATAAGCATGACAAAGCCTAATGCATGTCCTAAGCAGCAAATCTATCACACTTACATGCTAAAACGGTTGCTCATGTGCAGAAAACTTTCTACCACCAAACTGAATGCTGTGGATGCCTAGAATTTCTGTCACAGAGATGGAAGCTCAGCACCATTATGTACATGCAGAAGCAACAGGCATAGTACTATCAATACCTTCCACCAAGAATAGAGAATGTCCATACATTCCTGAGACTGAACAATTCCTCAAAATCCTCATAACTAACATTTCCAGACATAAAAAGATACCTCTTCAGAAACAGACATCACAGACCTATGACTGCTTATCAGAGGAGATTAACAACAATTTCACTATACTGCTGCACAAAGTATGGGGAATAGTTCCAAGCAGTAGTGGGAAGACGGATTTGAAATATGCTTCAGGAAGATGAAGATAGGTAGTTTCAATTCAAGTGGCAATGCAGCAAACCTCAGACCTATGGACTGAAGTTATAAACCAGAAAACTGCCAAGTGAGGAAGAGCATCAAGGAATACAGCAAGCTGTTTGTAAACAGTGACTGACTACAATTCTTTCTAGGGCTTCCTCCCCTCACAATAAAGGAACGTGTGACTGACCTATTCAGAGCCTTGTACCACCAAAATCTTACCTTGTGTGCAGTTTCTGCAAACTGCTGAGCACTGTTTTTCAGCTCCTCTGTCTTCTCTTCTGCTCGACCTAGCCTTTCACCACGCTCATTCAAAGCCTGACTTGCCTTCTGTACTGCACTTGTCACACTGTCTGCTGCTGAATGGAGTATGCTGTTTCCTGCAATAGCAAAAGAAACTATTAGAACACCCAAATATGTATATGCTTTGTATTAAATACAATTATTTTGATTTATAATGTTCTAGAGCTGATGTGTTATCTGCTAGTTTATCATCTAGTTGCATTTTGGATAATGGGATAAGCTACTGTTTTCTCACACAAACCATATTATTAGCAATCTATAAACAAGTACCGTGTTGCAACATAATACTTGGGGAATATAAGGAAGCCGTGGACATAACTTAGCTATGTATTATTTTTTAAGCCTTATGCTCATACATCATTTCAGGAAGCTATTCTTCTAAATCAATTAAACTGTTCACAAGTGCACACAGCTTCTTCACATCACTATCATGTTAATATAGATAAACCTTCTTTGGAAGTTACACTGTTTCCCTAGAGAATAAATAATTGACTCCGCAGGAGATGTCTGTATGAATTCACCATTTTTTTCTATATTGTAATTATTATAATAATATTTCATTTACAAATGCACCCCAAACACTATTACTACAGTTATTTTATGCTGCTCTGATCTATCTAACTTTGACCCTTCTCTACATGGAGCACCAGCCATGTTTCATGTGACAACATACTTTATTTAAACCTTAAAGTCCCAGCAAGGCGCAGTATCTCCTAAAACTTGAGCTTTACCATCCAAATCAACTTAGCAGTTTCTCTGTTTCTTCTCTGGCACACAACATAGTAGTTTCTTCAAGTTATCAACAGAACTGCATCCCTTTCAAATGATCAATCTTTTCAGTACTCCTTTCTATACTGCTTCTCAACAGAAGGGATTATCCTCTTTCTGGAATGAGTTGCTGATCAATGTTTATAATATGAACCACAGTACAAACTGAAAACTCTGAAGAGGAAGCTGCATGTTATCAGTATGAACTGGTATGTATTAAAATACATGTAGGACAAAAAAAAAATATTTTGTCCTATCCCTTTAACCTTTTTAGCCAAAGGACTAGTAAAAATTCAGTTTTCACAATACAGTAGTCCCTTGGTGTTTTCCACAAGCTTTAAAACTTAATCTACCTTACAGGGTTTTTGTTATCTAGGAGTTTGTTGTCTAGACATATACAAAGGCACCGTGAGAGCCAGAAAGCCAATACAGACAGAGTATTAACTACTAGGCTCGCTGTTGCTGCCAGTTTTCTAAATTGCCCCAAATATTGTAATCAAACTGAGCCTTTTTTTCACAGCATTAAAACCGAATACATAAGTAAAACTTTTAAATGAATTATGCGGGTAAAGGTTTGAAACCAGTTCAAGACACGAACCTGAACTAAGCACTACAGCAAATTTGCTGTTACAACAAATTCTGTTGTTCTCACATACAAAGACAAGTGGAAATAAACACAAACCTACTGCCTTTATTGTTAGTCTGAAAAGTGTGTCTACTTAAAAGGTATTGCTAGGTTAAAAAAATAAAACCCGAACATTAATTTGAGGGTTGTTTTGCTATTAGTTTCGTAAGGAAAAAGAACAAAAGATGCATTAAGACTCATTTTTGACATAATACTCCTTTCCTTAGAAACAGCAAACAAACAATGAAGAGTGAAACGGAAGGTTGCCCCACATAGCCTGTGGATCAACAGTACAAAGCTGCACATGCAGGAACTCTTCAGATAAAAAATTCCCTTAAAATTTTATTAAACTAAAACACAACTAGTATCAAACTGTGGAGGCAGGGGAGGGACCCAGGAACCTACACACAGTGACTCACACATGATGAGTCAATATGAGAAATATCAAGCAAAGAGCACCCTGGCCTCCTGTATACCAATATTGTTACATTTTTCACATCAGTAATAAAAAAAATAACGGATGTATAGGATGTGGAACAGCTACAGGTTTGGTTTTGTCTATTGTTGCATGGAACAAAAAGGCTGCATTTACAGAAGGAAAAAAACTAATGGCATTAATGTTAAAGAGATGAATATCCAAGAATACCGTGAGTTGGAATTTGCAGAGACAGAAACAAAACTATCTTTTCAAGTGGTCTCTCTTCAGACACTGAGGAGTCTGATTATAAAACCGAACAACTTTAAATATTGTACACTTTCTCACTTCAAAATTTTTCAGTTAATTGTTATTTTGTTTATAATTTTCTCGTTTAAAGCCAGTTCTTAGGAGATTATTTTGGTGTCAGTTCAGGTAACTTTTCCAATAAACACGTGTACTGGGCAACACCACACTGGAAATAAGTTTCCCTTTTTTGGTGGTGTGATCTACAGGCTTTAACCTCTTGTATAAATCAGTGCTACTTTTCTAAGATAAGAGTTTTAAAAGCTCTCAACACTGGATTAACTCTGTTGTTGCTTTACAAGATCACAAACCTTCTGCTGAATTCAAGGGAAGCAGGGTACATGGAGAGGTTTATAAAACTAAGCATCTTCTGAAGTCTTAACGTGTGTTCAGGAGTAGAAGTTAACACAGATTGCTGACCTTCTGTCAATGTCAATAGGAAACTGCAGAATGAAAACATTCTGTATTTTCTATATTCCTGAAAATACCAGGATTTGTGGCCAAAGATTGGTATCTATTTCTCCACATTGTTTTCAGCAAAGAAGAAAGAACTTGGAAGTCTGGCACAGTAATAATAATTGTTTTTCTTTCTAGATAATACAGCATCATGTTCTCTCCAGGTAAGATCTGCTGTATTTTTTCTATGGGCAGTGACTTGCAGAAGCTGCTATTCTGAGGTTGTTTTGGAGAACTAGTTTTGGATAATCTTTTCCAATGGAACATCAGTAAAATAATACACCCCACCCCAATCTATGAGCAACACAGAAACCCATGTGTCAGTAGTCTATTCACTGGTGTATACCTGGAGCATGTGTAGGTGGTTTCTGGTATGACTGACTATGCCTTGTCCTTGTATTAGTATCACTGCAAGAATAGCAACACTTGTACTGGATGTATTGGAGAATCATTCCTATGAACAAATCCCCTACAACCTGCAAATTTTTTAAGCTGTTCTTCAGGACATAACTACTACGATTCAAGATCTCCAGAGAAATCTGTTCCATGACTGAACAACAAAACTGCCTGAACTGTACCCACTTAGGTGTAAACATGCCAGCCACCTGCACTGAGCCATTTAAGAAAAACTCAAAGAAATGTGACAGTTAACATCTCTTTCCTAGAGTCTGGAAATCCCGTTTTCCATCTTTGCTTAGTTTTTACCAAAGACGTGACAACTGCTCCTAACCACCTTGTTTTGGTGGTGGGTAGGTGGTTTTTTGGTGTTTGTTCCCCCTGCCCCCTTCTTTCTCTATGAAAAGTTTGAGAAATTTCAGGACTTCTCATCTACCAGGTGAGAAACACAAGCTCCTCAATGGAAGACTTTCAACAGCTTTTCACATACTTCTTCTCAGGAAAGAGATTTTATAACGCTTGCAAGATGAGTTAAACACCACCAAAATATGGGTATGGGTCAGCTGATGTTCTGAATTGTTTTTTGTAGGAAAGCACTTGCTTTATTCCCAAGATGTTGAACTCCAGGGGTCTGTGATCTCAAATTTTGCATGGCTACAGATTTCACTGAACAGAAAGAGTCCCATGCTTATGTTGCTGCTTTTCCTAAGGTATACAGGGATCTGCCCATTTTTAGAGTGCCTATATCTTTCTATAGCTCTGTAGAACAGATCCCAGCAGTTGAGACTACAGACTTTTCTCTTTCAAATACACATGAAAGGAAAATAGAAAAGTTTACATATTTTGTCATTTTACTAAACAGCTTTTTTTGAAGTCTCTATTAAGGGCAAGCACACAGCTTTTCACTATCTAACAGTATTTGCAGACTCACTAAGTGGAGTAAATACTGCCAGATCACATGGGGAAAATATGTATTTATACTGAGTTTAATATAAAATATTAGGTTAATATTAATTTCTAGTATCAGCAGAACATGTACATTTAGGCCAACTTCAGTGTGAAACTAAACAAATCAAGCTTAATTCAGTGAGTTTCTTCAGTTTAATTTTGCTGTATATAAAAGCAAGAAACATACTGCTGATTTATTTTCAGTTACTCAAACAAGTAGCTTAATAAGGTTGCTTCTAAACCAGTTTTTTCTTCTATAATACTTTTTGTCATCTTATCTGAAGTTGTCTACCCAGAGGAAAGGAACATGCATTTCCAAATCAATCCATAGCTACACAGCCTGGTAATCCAATTTTCTAAGCAAAATATACATCTTATTTTGAATTTGCTGTAGCAAAATATAAACTATCAGAATTAAACTCCCCTCTCCCCTTAGAAAATTCAATTAGTGACTTGTATAATTATACATAACATTACTGGGACCCAAAGGTGCAGAAATAGCAGAAGGGCAGCAGCCCTCGTGTGAGTGTTTTAGACCAGTGAACCTATAAGTATTACTTGCTTATGGATATAAACACTGAAGAAATAACACTTTGCAGGAAGCACCGCAGCTCCTCTCAGATCAACTTTTAAATTTTTGGTTCTTATGATCACAAACTATATCAGAGGGTCTTGCAGCCCATGAAATCAGGTGACATTGCTTTAGGCCTTTTATCATGCACAAGAGAAAACCACATCCTTAACCCAACAGTACATGAAAGATATGGAGACACTATCATCAATCAGCATGGAAACCGGTCTCTATGTTGAAGAAACTAATTGGTCTATAGAGATACCATTATTTAGTCTTCACGTTTTGTTTTAACACACATTCATAAAAGGTTCATAGTATTCTCTATTAGCCATATCAAACGTATTTCAGTTCAGTGCAGGGATTTATCTGTATGTTAGTGATAAGACTTTACAGTGACTGATTTGTAAATGCAAGCATTTACTTTTTATTTGTATATGCATTAACACAGCATTTAGCAACTACCTCCTT
The DNA here is from genome assembly GCF_964188355.1 of Buteo buteo. NCBI lineage: Eukaryota > Metazoa > Chordata > Aves > Accipitriformes > Accipitridae > Buteo > Buteo buteo. The sequence goes on along the minus strand of NC_134176.1, from coordinate 33,425,230 downwards.
CTGAGAAGGAAATAAATGCAATTAGCAACAATAATTAAGAAGTTCTATCACATGAACAACCTTTTTATTTAAAGAAAACAGGTATTAATGGTATCCATTCAACTGCATAAAACTGGACCTGTGTCACTGAATAAAGGTTAAAAGCATAATGACAATCAGTTCATTAACAAGACCACCTCTATCACAACATACTTATTCTATATGCCTACACATACTACTTACACTCAGATATGCTGGCGCAACTAGAATTTCAACAGAATTTTGGAAACACTGATTGTAAATACAAAGAACGGCTTTTTTCTCCTTCACTATTTTGTGTTTTGTTAACTGCCTGTGCACTCATCACTTAAGAACCAAAAGCACTGAACAATTAAAATATCAATAAAAAAACTAAAGGACTCTAAGGGGAAAAGAAAGGTGCTGAACAATTAAGAATGAACATATCCTTGTGAAAGAAGGGAGCATCACAGATGCTTTTTGTAAGTGGGAAAGTGATCGGAAGAAGGGAAGCGGCTATATAATAAGCATTATTTCTATTCCCAAGTTACTTCAAGAGTCTTATGAAAAAACAGTTTAAACTGACAAAAACCGAATATAAAAAACACTAAGAGGGGAAGGATTAATATAAATTCTGGGTTTTCTGAAAGAATAGTGAAAGAAGCCTTAAGACTGTATTTCTAATTATAGCTAGGAATTAAGATTACTTTCCAGTTTATCTCATCACTCCTTAATAATGGAGGTGACAAAGACAGACTGTAGCTTCAAAAGAGAATTTTGAAAATAAATCACCTTTTTAATGTCCATCTAAAATTAAAGATGATCCTTTTGACTTATTTAACAGACCAGCTTCAAATTCTTTGCTTAGTTATAGCAGTTTTCTAACCCTTCAAACCAATCATTAATATTAGACTCCATATACATACATAAAATTTGATTAAATTATAAAGAAAATTACAAAGAAAAAAAGCCCCAATTTGCTAATATTTTGACGTTGTGATGGCACGCTCCAAATCTCTTACCGGCAAGTTACCTAAGCATGGGAAAAATGCTCAAGATAAACAGTAATTTCAGGTCAAGTTTTTCTGTAATTTTTAAAGATAATACATCTATTTCTAAATGAACTTCAGAAATACAATAAAGTTAAATTTTTCCCTTAAAGAACCACAATTAATTTCTTAGGTCTCTCATAGCATGTCATCCAGGCTCTTAATGTTAAATAGCATGGGCCTTGGTGCTGAATTAAAAGGAATGCCAATAGTAACTGGCTCCCATTTGGACTTTGAACTGCTGACCATTACCCTTGATATCCACCCACCTTGTTGCCCACCTAATCCAGTCTGTATTTCCCCAGCTTTGCTATGACAATGCTAGAGGAGACAGTGTTGAATGCCTTGCTGAAGTAAAGGGGGAAAAAAAAAAAAAAAAAAAAAAAAAAAAGACATCTGCTGCTCTCTCTTCATCCACTGAGCCAGTCACTTCATCACAAAAGACAAGCTGGTCGGGGACAATTTGCTTTTAACCAATCTCTGGTGCCAGCACTCCTTGCCCTCTGTATTTCTACAAAAGTCTTTCAGAAGGATTTGCTCAAGAGCCTTACAAAGATAAAAAATGTATTTCAAGTTAACTAGCAATTGAAGTTTTCAGCACAGAACTACTACCTGGTTCAAATAATTGTTAAATACCAAACCTTCTCTATGCATGCAAATAGAATTCAAACTCATGAAAACCTCATTTAATCTTCAGTCCTACCCATAATATGGCTGTTCACGTTGGATGTTGTCTTACCTGTTAGTGTCAAGCATTAATTGTCAAATTCCAGGCTTGATAAAAATTACTAGTCATTTGCGTATCTCAAAGTAGAAGTGGTTTGGGTTTGGCGGGGGGGATTTTTTTTCTTTTTGAATTGTCAAATCTTTTTTATCCACTCCATCTTGGCTTTCATAAAAAGTTCTGAAAAACACCTACCCATAATTAATGCACAGCAAAGATACACAGTACTTCCTTGATACTAAACTCATTCGCTACTTCTTTAAAAAGTTTTAATAGACTGGAGAAAACCTTATCAAATCTATCAGCATGACAGCTCATTCCAGTCACAAGGAGACTTTTTTTTTTTTTTTTTTTACCTAATGTCCTTTTGTGTCTTTTTGTCAGTGAAAGGCTGCTATTTTAGCATTCTGTTTCTGGCAGGTTATCTCTCTGGCAGAGATAATGTTTGTTATGCTAAACCTGAAGGTAATGTGGCTCAAGCAGCAGGAAATTGAGGGGGAAGAAATCCTCCAGTGTGGGCTGCTGTGTGGGAATTTGTACTTGTTCCAGCTAAATATCTCCACTGGCAGTGCTGATCAACAGCTTGCAAGTAACCACCCTCTGCAGCCCATGAACACCCCTGACACAGGCTTCCCTAAACCTCCCCTAAATCTACTAGGGTACAAGCAGCTCCACTGCAAAACTCCTCTCCACGTTCAAGGATGAGAGCTGGGATTTGCCCCACAGAAAAACTAACTGTTTCTGAACATAGCAGAAATTGGATGATTCCTGTAACATTGCTTTGGACTCACAACAGCTAGAACAAGTCACAGAAAGTCTCAATCCCGAGTTACAGTTAGTAGTGTTTGACAATAGTAACACGTATTATGCTCGTATTATTATCTAATTTTACTTTCTTTTTAATCAATCTAGCTACAGGTAAAAACTGTACTAAAGAAAGCTGTTTGATCTCCTTCAGACAAACATGCTTTATCCTGTTTAAATGCTTGAAACCTTCACTTTAGGATGTGTATTCTCCCATCTCCCCAAAAGCATTGCAAATTGGTAATTCTGTTTGGCAAATAAAGAATTAAGGAGATCACTGCTATCAAAGACAAAATACTAGGCTAAACAGATTTTAGTATGATCTGGTCTGAATGTTCCAAGAAAACTCCGGAAAATGTTGTTTAACAAAAATTGATGGACATATAAGAAAATCACAAGAATCAGCAGATGCTTCCAAAAAAGTTTTAGAGCAAGGTAAATATACAGTGATACTTATCTAGTATATTTTCCAAGTCTCCAACTATGTGTGGCTTTGGGGAATTCATGAGACAGAGTATCTTTGCACACATCATCTTGATTGAATTCTTTTCATAAACTGCTCTAAGAAAAGAACCAATCCCACTTTTAGCTGGCCAAATAATATTATCTCCAAACATACCAAATAAAAGCATCTGGATGATCTCTGCTGTTTAACTCACTTATTTCAACATATTATAACCAGAACCACACAAATTAAAGAAAATCAGGTAGCATGAAACACAGCAGACCATTAGCTGACCAAAACCTGAAAGCAGCATGTGAACAGAATAACTTCTGCAGAGCACAAGGAATAAAATTTAATGAAGTGGAGAAGATGAGGTCTTTAAAAAAAAAAATCACCTTAAGGGTTCAACAGTTCAGTATTTTTACTTCTAACAAGCAAGGTGTATCCAAATTTCTCAATGTGGCTTGCAAAAATTTTAGATTTAGAAAGAGATGTATTGCAAAACCCCACCCCTTTTTATGATTCTGCAGGGGACTACAAAAATCCCTTGCACGGACAGTTGAGTAGGATAAGCTTTCTTACCACAGTCAGAAGAAAAAGGAAAAATTCTCTGATGCTAGCACCCTTTTATTTTAAATAGTGACATTAAACAACATAGGGGCCATTAGAGTAAAAAAAAAAAAAGCTTGCAAGCTTTGCTGCTTTTGATCAGCTGAGTGGTAAAATCACTGGAAATGGGATAACTACCATGTGGATTTTTTACTGACATTGATGTCATCCTGTGAAGAAAAAGTATCCTTCTTTTGGTTGAAACCTTTCAGCGATTTCTACCAGTAGGTGAAATCCGGTATTTCCTGCATATCTTCATGATCACAAGGTGAAATATCCAATTGAATTCCATTCAAAATCAGAATATTTTTCTGTAAGGAATATTCAGAAGGAGGAAACAGATTTCATATAGGATAAAAAGATGGTAACTACTATAAAGAGTTATATTTAATATGAAAAAAAACTATTTTGAATGAAAGCCTGTGATGGGTTGACTCTGGTTAGCAGGTAAGCTCCCACCCAGTTGCTTGCTTACTCCCACCCAGTGGGATGAGGGAAGAGAATCAGGAGGGCAAAAGTAAGAAGACTCAAAGATTGAGATAAAAACAGTTTAGTAAGTGAAGGGGGGGAAAAAAACCCCACAACAAAAAACAAGCAATGCAAAAACAATTGCTCACCACCAGCAGCCCAATGCCCAGTCAGTCCCAGAGTAGTGGCTGCCTTGGGAAAACAGCTCCCCCCCCAGTTCTTATTGCCCAGCATGCTGTTACATGGTATGGAGTATCATCCTGGTCAATTTGGGTTAGCTTTCCTGGTTGTGCCCCCCTCCCAGCCTATTTGCTGGGAGCAGGCAGAATGAGAAAACGAGGTCTTGACACAGTGTAAGCACTGCTCACCTAAAACGGTGGTATGTTATCAACACAGTTTTGGTCACAAATCTAAAATACAGCACTATACTGGCTGCTATGAAGAAAACGAGCTCCATCCCAGCCAAAACCAATACAAAGTCTAATTGAAGTTTTCCCTGTCAAGGCAATCCAAAGGGTTTACACATCTCCAGATGCAATTTTTTTGTTTTGTTTTGTTTCAAATTCAATTCCCCAAAGTATTGACATTTCTTTTAGGATGTGTAGAAGAATCGGGTAGCAACATACCCTGAAGATGAAACACAGGATTCTTCTAAACAAAGGTACTGCTTATAGTCTCTGTGTCAATACTACTGATTGATCTTCTGATTAAGTAGTGTTAATTAGTATTGAGAAACATAATGCACTAACGTGCTACAATGGAGGCATGGAACAACATATTTGTCAACAGATTCACACCACTAAATCAGGTAGATGACTTTGAAAATTCTGTATCTGCTACAAACTCAATCTGTGTTTTTACAAAAATACTGTTTAAATAGCATATTCAAAATCACCATCTCCTGTTACCACATAGGCTGAAATAAAGTTGTAGTTCATGAGTAAGAATGAAAAAGACTGAGTGAGAACTGGTCAAGGTCAGGATGGAGTCAGTCAAGAGCAATGGTTTGAACAAAGCAAACCAAAAAATGCAATGTCTGGCCTGAGACTAACTGGCTGTGCAAGAGCAGCTGCCCTCAGGGAGAACATGGTCTGGTAACCTAAGCTATACGTTTAAGGGCAATCTTTTAGCAACATCCCAGTCACCCAGG